>NC_135532.1:90829336-91078561 GCF_045843805.1 Urocitellus parryii
CTCCAAACTTTATGCTAACCCAAAATCTAGCCATAACCCAAACACTAGAGCCCTAACCCCAACCCTAGCTCTTTTACTACCCATAGCCCTAAACCTCACACAAAATCTAGCCTTAATCGTAGCCCTAACCCTAGCCCTAAGCCTAACCCTAACCCTTGCCATAGCCCTAACCCTAGGTCAAACACTAACCCTTAACATAAACATAACCCTAGCCCTAACCCTAACCCTAATGCTAATCCTAGCCCTAATCCTATCCAGAACCAAGACCAAATCCTAGCTCTAAATCTATCCATTACGGTAAATATAAATCTAACCCTAATGCTAATTCTTGTGCTAAACTTAATTCTCATCCTAAACCTAGACCTAACACTAACCCTAACCCTAGACCAAATTGAACCATAACCCTAGCCCTAAACCTATCCATTACCTTAAACATAAGCCTAACCCAAATGCTAACCCTAGGCCTAAACTTAAACTTATCACTAACACTAACCCTATCCATTACCTAAACCTAACCTGAATGTTAAACCTAACCCTATCAATTACTCTAACCCTAACCCTAACACTAACACTAATGCTAATTAGAGCACTAAACCTAAACCATAACCTTAACCAAACTCTGAACAAGACACTGACTCTAATAAGAATACACCTAGCTCTAAACCTGACCCTTACACTAGTTCTAACCCTTACACTAGACCTAGATGTAAAACTAAGCATAACACTATCCCTAACCAAACCATAGACCTGACATTTGCAAGGTACCTAATTCTTACCCTAAACCTAACGCAAACCTTAGCCCTCACCCTAGCCCTAAAACTAGCCTTAATCCTAATCCAACCCCTAACCCTAGGACAATCCCTAATTTCAACTTTCACCCTAGTTCTGAACCTAGGTATAACCACATCCCTTCCCCTAACTCTAACACTGTCACTAACCCTAACCCTAGCCCTAACACTTGGACTAATCATAACAGTAATCCTAGCTCTAATCCTAGCCCTAACTTTTCACTAAATGTGACCCTTACTCTAACCCTAGGCCTAAGACTAACTCTAACTCTCGAACTAGACCTATTTCTAGTACTAACCTTATCTATTACTATAACCCTAATACTAGCCCTAACCTTAGCCCTAACCCTAGCCATAACCCTAGATCTAACCATAGTTCTAAATCTAACTTACCCTAAGCCTAAACCTCACCCTACCACTAGTCCTAACACTATCACTAATCCCAAAACTAGCCCTAACCCAAGCCCTAGACCTAAAACAAAACCGAGCCATAGCCGTAATGCTAATCCTAAATTAACTGTAACTGTATACCTGACATTAGCCCTAGTCCTAATTCTTGTTCTAAATGAACGCAAACCTAACCCTACAACTACGCTTAACCCTAGCTCTAATTCGAATGTTATTTCTAACCCTAAAACTGACACTGACCCTGACTCTGACCCTATCGCTTACCCTATCTCAAATCATCACCCTAAAACTAAACCTAATCCTACCACTAGACCTAGCCCTAACCCCAACCCTAACCCTAAATCTAGCCCTAATCGTAATGCTAGTTCTTACATTAGCCATAGCCCTACCTTAGCCATAACCTAATCTAAAACCTAGCTCTAATCTGAGCCCTAACCCTAGATTTAACCCTAACCCTATCCCTTACCCTAAAACTAATCCTAACCCTGCCTTAATTATAAACATAACCCTAGCCCTAAACTAGAGCTAATCCTATCCATTACCTTAACACTAAACCTAACCCTAATGCTAATCCTAGGATAACCCTAACCCTATCCATATCTCTAACACTATTACCTAAACCTAACCTGAACTCTAAACCTAACCATATCAATTACCTTAACCCTAAACACACCCCTAATGATAATTTGAGCCCTAAACCTAAACCTTAACCTAAACAAACCCTAACCCTTTTCCTGACCCTAATAATACCACTATCTAAAATTGAACCTAACCCTTAACCTAACCCTTACACTATACCTAACTATAAAATTAACCCTAAAACTATTCCTAACCATAACACTAGACCTGACCTTAGTCCTAGTCCTAAGGCTAGACCTAACCCTAACAAAAATCATAGCCCTAATCCTGTTCATAAACTTAGCCTTAATCCTAACCCTAACACAAACACTAGCCCTAACCCTAAATTGAACCTTCACCATAGGCATAAACCTAGCTATAACATCATACCATACCCTAACCCTAATCCTAACCTAGCCCTAAACCAAGGCCTAGCCCTAATACTAACCCTAGCTCTAATCCTATCCCCAATTTAGCCCGAATCCTAAACCTAACCATATACCTAGCCATAAAACTAACTCTAACTCTCGCCCTAGCCCTATCTCTAGTTCTAAACTTATCCCTTTCTAAAAGCCAAAGCCTAGCCCTAACCCTAGCCCAAACCTAGCACTAAACTTAGAACTAGCCTTAAATCTAGATCTAACCCTAACTCTAAAACTAACCCTAACTCTAAACCTAAACCTCACCCTAACACTAGCCCTAACCTTAATGCTAATTTGATAAGTTGCCCTAAGCCTAGCCATAGCCCTCAAACAAAACTGAGCTACAGCTCTAATCCTAACCCTTAACCTAAACCAAATCCTAATGCTACACCTTAGCTCTAACACTAATCCTACAACTAATATTGACCCTGACGCTGAATCTGAAACTAACCCTAGCTCTAAATATCACCCTAACCCTAAACCTAATCCCCACACTAGACCTAGCCTTAACCGGAACCAGAAAACTAGCCTAATCATAAAACCAGTTCTTAAATTAGCCATAGCCCTAACCCTAACACAAATCCTAGCTTTAGTCTAAGCCCTAACTCTAGCTTTAACCCTAGCCCTAACCCTAACTCTAACCCTAACTCTGAACATATTCCTTACCTTAAGTCAAACCTTCACCCTAATGCTACCCTAATTCTAACCCTAATTGTTACCCTACCCCAAACCTTAACTCTATTACTAATTCTAACCCTAGACCTCTTTATATCTCTAATCCAAACCTAAAACTTATGCCAAACCCTGACACTTATTCTGACCCTAACACTAACCTAGGAATAATCCTGACTCTAATCCTAAACCAAGCCCTAAAACTAGCCCTACCAGTAAACCTATACCTAAACCAAACCATAACACTAGCAATAGACCTAAACTTCATCCTAAATATAGCCATTACTCTAACCCTAACCCTAACAATAACCATTAACCTAACACAAAACCCTACCCCTAGACCTAAACCTAGTTCTAATTCTGGCCCTAACACTAAATCCAATACTAATCTGAACACTGACCCTTACCCTAACATAAACCCTAGATCTAAATCTTATACTAACCCCAAACCTAAAACTAACACAGGATTTATCCACAACCCTAAACCTCAAAGTAGCCATAACCATAACCCTAGCTCTTACATTACCCATAGCCCTAATGCTAGCCATAAACCTCACATAAAACCTAGCCCTAAACCTAGCCCTAAGCATAATCTTAACATTAACCTAACCAAACCCTATCCTAATGCTTGTCGTAGCCCTTACCCTAGCTCAAACTCTCACCCTTACCCTAAGCATAACCCTAGCCCTAACCCTAACCCTAATCCTAGCCCAAATTCTAACTGTAACTATAGCCCAAATCCTAGATCTAACTTTATCCATTACTATAAACACAATCCTGACCCTAATGCTAACCCTAGCCCTAACCCTAACCCTAAACCTAACCATAGCCATGACTCAAACCCTAAACCTCACACTAGCCCTAACCCCAGCTCAAACCCTAACACTTACCCTAAACCTAATCGTAACACTAACCCTAAGCCTAACCCTAATCCTAGCCTTAATCCTAACCTTAACCAATCCCTAACACTAGCACTAACCCTATCCATTACCCTAAACATAAGCCTAACCCAAATGTTAACATTAGGCCTAACCTTAAACCTATCCCTAACATTAACCATATACATTACTCTAAACCTAAACTGAACTCTAAACCGAACCCTATTTATTACTCTAACCTGAATCCTAACCCTAATGCTAATTAAAGCCCTAACTGTAAACCTTAACCCAAACCAACCCTAACCCAGACTCCGGGCCCTAATAATACACCTAGATGTAAACCTGACCCCTACCCTAAACCTAACCCTTACGATAGACCTAGCCATAAACCAAACCCTAAAATTATCCCTAATTGTAACCCTAGACCTGATATCAGCCCCAGCCATAATCTTAGACCTTGCCCTAACACAAACCCTAGCCCTCATCCTAGCCCAAAATCTAGCCTTAATCCTAACCAAAACCCTCACCCTAGCCCTACCCCTAATTTTAACCCTTTCCTTAGCCCTGAACCAAGCTATATAACCCCATCCTTGTCCCTAAAACAAACCCTAAACCTAACCCTAACCATAGGCCTAACCCAAACACTAATCCTAGCGCTAATCCTAGCCCTTATTTAGCCCTACCCTTACCCCTAGCCCTAAGACTAACTCTAACTCTCAACACTACACCTATTTCTATTTCTAACCCTATATGTTACTGTAACCCCCACACTAGCCCTAACGTTAGCCCTAACCCTAGCCATAGCCCTAACCCTAGATCTAACCATAATGCTAAATCTAACCCTAAACTTAAGCCTAAACCTCACCCTACCATTAGCCCTAACACTATTGCTAATCCTAAACTAGCCGTAACCCTAGTCCTAGCCCTAAAAAAAAAAAAAAAAAAATAGAGCTTTTGCTCTAAACCTAAAAATACCATATACCATACCCTACCACTATAACTAGAAATAACCCTAGCTCTAATTCAAGTCCTAGGCCTAAAATTAACCCTCACCCAACTCTTATCTGAACACTATCCCTAGCTCTATATATCACCCTAACTCTAAAGCTAATACTAACACAAGACCGAGCCCAAACCCAAACTCTAAAACTAATTCTAATTTTAACCCTATTTCTTACATTGGAAATAGCCCTGACCCTTACACAAAATAACAGTAACCCTAGCCCTAATTCATGTCATAACCCTAACCTTAAGAATAAACCTGACCCTAACTCATATCCTATTAGTCACCCTAGCTCTAAACAACACCCTCATTTTAAACTGAACCCTAACAGTAACCCTAGCCCTAATTTGAGTCCTAACCCTAACCCTAGAAAAAACTCTGATTCTTACTCAGACCCTAACAATAACCCTAGTTCTAAATATTTTCCTAATCTTAAACTTAAAACTTACACTACACCTACCTCTAACCCTAACCCTAAAAGTAACCCTAGTTTTTACATTAGCCATTTACTTAACCCTAACATGAAAACTACCCCTAATCTGAGTCCAAAACCTAGATTTAACTCTAACCCTAATCCTAACCCTAGCTCTAAGGCTATCACTTACCCTAAGCCAAACACTAACACTAAAGGTAACCCTAGACCTATCCATAACCTTTAGGCTAATCAAAACCTTAACCATATGAATGGTCCTAAACCAAGCCATCTCTCGAGCTCTAACCCTAACCCAAACCCTAATATTAACCCTGATCCTTATTTAGATCCTAACACTAACCCTTGGGCTAAACCTGACCCTAACCCTAGACCAAACCCTAACACTAGCCCTAGACCTAAACCTAATCCTAAATCTAGACTTAACTCTAGACCTAGACCGAAACAAAAACCTAGTCTTAGCCCTAAAAATAACCCTGAACATAACCCTACCCCTAGACCTAAACCTAGTCCTAATTCTGGCTGTAACCCTAACTCTAACTCTAACCTGAACACTGGCACTGCCTTTATAGTAAGCGTATCTTTAAATTTGACCCTAACGAAAATCTAAACCTAACAGTATACCTAACCATAAAACTAACCCTAAAACTAGCCCTAAATATAACACTCGCTCATACATTACCCATAGCTCTAACCGTAGGCCTAAACCTAAAACAAAACGTAGAGCTAATCCCAGGCCTAAACCTAGCCTTAAGCATAACCCTAACCCTAACCCTTGCCCTAACCCTAACATAACCCTCACCTTAGTCCTAATCCTAGCTCAAAAGCCTAACCCTTACTCTAAACATTAACTTACATCTATCCCTAAAAATAACCCTAACCCTAGTCCTAATCCTATTCTTAACCCTAGCTCTAAACCTACCCTTTACCCTAAACCTAACCCTAACCCTATTGAAAATTCTAGGCCTAACCTTAATGCTATAACTATCTGGAAAACTAACCCTAGACCTAACCCTCAAACTCACACTCACCATAGACTTAACTCTACCTCAAACCCTAACCCTTATCATAAACCTAAATATAACCATAGCTATAACCCTAAGCCTAAACCTATATTTAACCCTAACTATAACCCTACACCTACATCTAAACCTATCCATTATCCTAACATTAACCCTACACCTAATGATGACCTAGCCCTAATCCTAACCCTAACCCTAACCATACTGTAATCTGATCCCTAGACTTAACCCTAAACCTAACCCTCACCTTAGGCATTACCCTAGCTCTAAACCTAACCCTTATGCTAAACATAACCCTGACCCTAGCCCTAGATCTAACCCTAACCATAACTCAAGGCCTATTCCTAATCCTAAACCTAGCCCTAAACTTAGCCCTAAACTATCCATTATACTAACCCTAACCCTTTCCCTAATGTGAACCCTAGACCTAACCCTAACCCTAACAATTAGCTAAACCTAACCAGAATCCTAAACAAAACCCTATCCTTCCCCTAACCCACACACAATTGCAAACTTGAGACCTAAACCTAAACCCTAACTTTAACCAAACTCTAACTGACCATGAACCTAATAAATCCCCGAGCTCTAAAGCTGACTCTTACCTTAAATTTAACACTTACACTAGACCTAGCCATAACCGTAATCCTAAAACTATCCCCAACTGTATGCCTAGACCTGACATTAGCCCTAGACCTAATCCAAGCCCTAAACTTAACACAAATCACAGCCCTTATCGTAGCACAAAACGTACCCTTACTCCTAACCCTAATCCTAACACTAGCCCTAACCCTAACACTAACTTAGCCCTAATCTTAACCCTAATTTAGCCCTATTCCTAACCCTAGCCCTAACTCTAGCTGTAAGACTAACTCTAACTCTGACCCTAGCCCCATCCCTTGTTCTAACCCAATCCCTTACCAGAACCTTAATTCTAGCCCTAACCCTAGCCCTAACCTTAGCCCTAGCCTAACCAACATTTAACTTTAACCTTAAATCTAACAATAACCCTAAGCTTAACCCATACCCAAACTCTAAACCTAACTCTAAATCTTACTTTAACCCTAAAGCTAAACCTAAACCTAACACTAGCCCTAACCCTAATGCTAATCCTAAAACTAGCCCTAACCCTAGCCCTAGCCCTAAAACAAAACTGAACCAAAGCCCTAACCTTAATCCTTAACCTAAACCACACCCCAACCCTAACCCTATCCCTAATTTGAGTTTTAATCCAAACCCTAAAACTATCACTGACCCTGACTCTGAACATAACACTAACCCCAGCTCAAAACAAAACCCTAACCCTAAACATAAACCTAACAATAGATATAGCCCTAACTCTAAACCAAAATTTAGCCCTCAACATAACTCTGGTACTTACATTAGCCATAACCCTAACCCTAGCACTACCTTAACACAAAAACTAGCCCTGATCCGAGCCCTAACCCCAGTTTTAACCCTAATCCTAACCCTAACCCTAAAGCTTAACCATAATCATAAACATAACCCTAGCCCTAAGCCTAGCTCTAACCCAATCCATTGCCTTAAACAAAACCCTAACCCTAATGCTAAACCTAGTCCTAAACCTAACCCTATCCCTAATCCTAACCCTATCCATTATCTTAATCCAAACCTAGACCTTAAACCACACTCTATCATTAATCTAACACTAACCCTAATGCTAATTTGAGCCCTAATTGTAAAACTTAACCTATCCTAAACACTAACTCAGACCCTGACTGTAAAAATACTCCTAGCTCTAAACCTGCCCCTAACCCTTACGATACATGTAGCCACAAACCTAACATTAAAACTATCTGTAACCAAAACCCAAGACCTGATATTGTCCCTAGCCCTCATCCTAGCCCTAAACCTAGCCCTAATCATAACCCTAACCTTAACTATACTCCTAACCTAATTTTAACCCTCACCCTCCCACTAAACCTAGATATAACATCATTCCTTACCCTAAACTTACTCCTAACCCTAACCTTAATGCTAGACCTAAGCTGAACACTTACCCTAGCCATAATCCTAGCCCTAATTTAACCCTTTCCCTAATTCTAAAGCTAACCATAGCCCTAAGACTAACTCTAACTCTCACACAACCCTATCCTAGTTCTAACACTATCCCTTAACTTAACCCTAACCCTAGCCATAAACATAGCCATAAACCTAGGCATAACCATTGCCTAATTCTTATTCCTAGACCTAACTCTAGATCTAACTCTAACTCTAACTCTAACACTAAACCTAAGCCTAGCATTAACACTAACACTAACCCTAACACTAATCATTAAACTAGCCCTAACTCTAACCCAAGCAGTAAAACAAAATGGAGTAATATCCCTAATACTAAACCTTAACTTAAAACAAATCCTAGCACTACACCTAGACCTAACCCTAGACCTAATTCGAGTCCTAACCTTAACTTTAATACTAATCCTGACTCTTACTCATATCCAAACACTCACCCAAGCTCTAAACACCACCCTAACCTTAAACAAAACCCTTACAGTAACCATAGCCTTATTTTGAGTCCTAACACTAACCCTAAACCTAACGTGACCATATTAAGCGAACACTAAGCCTAGCTCTAAATATCACCCTAACATTAAAACTAATTAACACTAGAGGTTTAACACCTAATCATAATCCAAAAATTAACCCTAATTGTAACCCTAGCTCTTATATTAGCCATTGCTCTAAACCTAGCCCTAATCCTAACACAAAAATTAGCCCTAAACAAAGCACTAAACCTAGCTTTACCCCAAACCCTTGCCCTAACCCTAGCCCTAACCCTAGCTCTAACCCTATCCTTTACCCTTAGCCAAACCCTAACACTAAATCTAACCCTAATCCTTAACCTAAAACAAACCCTTAGCCTATTAGTCCGAACCCTAGCCCTCATTCTAGCTCTAATCATAACCCAAACCCTATCCCTAACCCTGACCCTTATTCTGACTCTAACACTAATTGTAGGTCTAAACCTGTACCTAACCCTAAACTGAACCCTAACAGTGGCCTTAGACCTAAACCTAATCCTAAACCTAGCCATAACTTGAACCCTAGACCTAAAGAAAAACCCAGACATAGTGCTAACAATAACCCTTATCCTAAGCCAAACACTAATTCTTCCCCAGACCTAACTCTAGACCCTTAATTCTAACCATAACCATAACCTGAACACTGACCATGACACTGACAGAAACCCTAGCTCTAAACACAACCCCAACCCTAAACTTAACCCTAAAACTATACCTAGCCCTAACATTAACCCTAAAACTATCCTGAATCATAACAAGTTCTTAAATTAGCAGTAGCCCTAACCTAATGCAAAACCTAGCCCTAATCCAAGGCCAATGCTAGCTTTAATCCTAAAGCTAAAAATAATCCTAAACTTAGCCCTAAACCTAACCCTAACCCTAACCCTAGACCTAATCCTTAGCATAACCCTAGCCTAACCCTAGCTCTAACCCATCCATTACTCTAATTATAACCCTATCCCTTATGCTAACCCTAGGCCAAACTCTAATCCTATCCCTAACCCTAACCCTATCCATTACCCTACATTTAATCTGAACCCTAAACCTAAAACTATCATTACCCTATCCTTAAAAATAATGCTAATCCAAGCCCCTAACCTAACAAAAACTCTAAAGCTGACCCTAACTCTAATAATACCCCTAGCTCAAAACCTGACCATAACCATAAACCTAACCCTTAAAATAGACCTATCTATAAAACTAACCCTAAACTATCCCTAACTGTAACCCTAGACCTGACTTTTGCCCTAGCTCTAAAACTAATCCTAACACTAACACAAACCTTAGCCCACATTCTAGCCATAAACTTCACCTTAATCATAAACGTAACCCTAACCCTAATTCTAACTATCACCCTAGCCATAAAACTAGCTATAATTCCAAACCTTATCCTAAACCTAACCCTAGCCCTAAACCTAAAGTTAATCCTAGCCCTAACCCTAGGTCTAACCCTAACCCTAACCCTTGCCCTGAGACTAAATCTAACTCTTTCCCTAGCCCTATACCGAGTTCTAACCCAATCCCTTACCATCACCCTAAACCTGGCCCTAAACTTAGCCCTAACCCTAGCCCTATCCTTAACCCTAGCTCAAACCCTAGATCTAAACATAACTCTAAATCTAACCTATACCTAAGCCTAAACCTCACACTAACACTAGCCCTAACACTAACACTAATCCTAAAACAAGCCCAAAACCTACCCCTAGCCCTAAAAAAAAGAGTCATAGCCCTCACCCTAAACCTTAAGCCAAACCAAACCCTAACCTTACACCTAGCCCTACACCTCTCTCTAATTCTAGTCCTAATTCTAACCTGAAAAGTAATTCAGACACTGACTCTGACCCTAACACTAACTCTAGCTCTAAATATTGTCATAACCATAAACCTAACTTTAGCACTAGACCTAGCCCTAATTCTAACCCTTTTACCAGAACTAATCATAACACTACTTCATACATTACCCTTAGCCTTAAGCCTAGCCCTAACCTAACCCAAAACTAGCCCTAACCCTAACACAAACACTAGCCTTCATTCTAGCCCTAAGTCTAGCTTTAATCATAACCCTAACCCTAACCCTAGCCCTAACCCTAATACTAATCCATGCCCTAGCCCTCAACCCAACTATACCCACTCCCTTACCCTACATGTAGCCCTAACTCAAACCCTAACCTGAGGTCTAAACCTAACACTAACCCTAACCCTAATTTAGCCCTATCCCTATCCATAACCCTAGCCCTTGTCCTAAGACTAACTCTAATACTAGCCCTATCACTAGTTCTAACACTATCCCTTACCATAACCCTAACCCTAGCCCTAACCCTAGTCCTAACCCTTGCCCTATTCTTAGTCCTAGCCCTAACCACAGATCAAATACTAAGTCTAAATCTAACCGTAACCTGAAGCCTAAGCCAAACCATCATAAATACATTTATATTTGGATTCTATGTCTACAGATGTTGGCTTTAATTATTATTTAGAATATATTCATTAGTTTCATAAAAGTCATACCATTTCTGGTAGTATATAGAGAACTGATGGTCATGGGTAGAATGCTATGTTAAGGGGGAACGGAGTGACAGTATGAGAATAATCTATCTTATCATATTGGAGGAGAACTGTAATGAATAGACAGGGGTAATTTATGGAAGAATGTATAAATTCAAATTCCTTATCTGTATTCATAAAATTACCCTATGTATAAATAGTAAAAGTTGGGAGGTTGAATATGGAATAGAGGGAGCAAGAAAAAAAAGAAAAAAAGTAACAAGGAAAGAAAGAGAGAGGGGGAATGAAAATAAGAGAAAATAAAGAGGGGGGTGATGTGGGCCTATGCAATTTCTCTATATTATACTATTCTGGTGATTCAGTTCTTAAAGTCCAATTTCATGCAAAGTACTTGGTTTCACGTATGTTGAGATTGTGAGGGCCAGAGGGGAAAGGATAGAGGAGAATAGATGAGATGAGTGAGAATAGAAAAGTCTCTCAGAACTCTGTTTTCTTCCAGTAGGTGGAGTTGTCTACTCCTAGCTTGAGTCACTGTGCTAAGAGTGGTGGAATAGCCAGTTTGAGAGGGCTTGAGCTTCTACCTGGAACCTCCCTACTCTTAGTCTCTGAGTTTGAAACCAGGTACCTGTACAGTTGCTGTTCCGCATTGATAGCTATGCCCCCCAAATCTTGTGAGAAAAATCTTGAGTTATCACACCTGGAGGTAGGGGAGTTGGAAACCAGGTACTTGAGCAGCCGCAGAACTGAGCTGGTAGCTTCAGGCACTGATAGAGGGTGAGTAAGGTTTTCCAAGATGGATTCAATCTGTTAGCTGTGTAGGGTGTTTGGTGAGGTGGGTGGTTTTGGGGTGACCGTTGGCTGTGTCCAGAGCTTGGTCTGGTGACCCGCAAGCAAAGCCTCTGTGTTCTGTGGTACCTACCCTCTGCACTGAGAGTGCCTGCATGGCTGAGAATTCCATCTGAGCCGAGAAATAACCCGTGGCCAAGACTTCCATTTGCACCAAGAGCTCACGCGCAGCTGAGACTTCCGTCTTAGGTGAGAGCACATGCACAGCCAAGACTTTCCTCTATGCAGAGAGCTCATGCTGGAGACGTCCCTCTGTGCAGAGAGCTCATGTGTGGCAAAGACTTCCGAAATCCAACTGAGCTGAGAGCAACCACACAGCCGAGCCTTCCATCTGCACAGAGAGCTCCAGTGTGGCCCTAGTTTTCTTCAAATTTCTATGATATTGGGCAAGATTCATCTTTTACTTAGCCTTATGCTCCACAGGTTTGGGCCTTCTCAGTTCAATGGTTCTCTGTCAGGAACAGTTTGTATTTTAAGAGTTTCCTTCATTATGGCTTATTGATGTGAATGAAAATTGAGCTGGAAATCAAACAGGTTGGTAGCAGGTGCTTGAAACTTCACAAATCCGTTCTCAAGGGGCACTCTCTGGTTTATTTCTTTTGAAGATAGGCCAAAGGTGAAGCATGCAAAAGCAACTGTATCTGAGCCCTTAAGGAGAAAACATAGAAATATGTATGTATTTAAATAAGTCTCCCACTGATTTGATCAGATTTCTTTGATACCATGCAGTATTCATCTTTAAATTTTTCCACTAGGCTCCCCAAGTTTGGGGCATCTAGGATCAATGGTTTTCTTATACAGGTAAGTGTTAGGTTTATGGTTAGGGTTAGGGTTAGGTTTAGAGCTAGTGTTAAGAGTTTTTTTTGGTTCAAATTTCTTTAATGCTGGGCTGGATTCATCTTTACTCTAGCCTTACTATTCTCCCCAGTTTGGAGCCTTCTGAGTTCAGTGGTTCACTCTCATGGACAGTTTGTATTTTAAGGTTTCATTTAATTTTGACCTATATGGGTAAATGGAAATAGAGCTTGGAATCAAACAGAGTTGGTTTGAAAGTTTGCTTGAAACTTCACACACTCCATCAGTTCTCAGTGTGCATTTTCTGGTTTGTTTCTTGTGGAAGTAGCCTATGCTGAAATAGAAAGAAATAGCTTCATTTGTGAGTGCTTTAGGAGCAATCTTCAATATTTGATACTGTACAGAATTCATCCCTTACCTAGCCTTAATAGGATCCCCAGTTTGGGCCTTTAAGTTCAATGGTTCAGTATCAGGAACAGTTTGAATTTTTAGGTGTCATTTCAATATGGCCTATAGGTGTGAATAACAATGAAACTGGAAATCAAACAGGGTTGGTACTAGCTGCTTGATACGTCACACACTCAATTAGTTCTCTGCGAGCATTCTCTGCTTTCTTTCTATTGAATATAGGCCAAAGGAGAAGCATGCAAAAACAACTTTTCTAAGAGCACTTTAGGAGACAACAGGAAAATAAGCATGCAATGAACTACCTCCCACAATTATTTGGTCAGATTTCGTTGATACTGTGAATTTTTCATCGCTTAGCTTGCCCCACTAGGCTTCACAACATTGGGACTTCTATGATCAAAGGTAATCTAAACAGGTTAGGGTTAAGGTTACAGTTAGGGTTAGGGCTAGGTTTAGACCTAGAATTAGGTTTAGAGTTAGTTTTGTTCAAATTTTCTTGATACTGGGCAGGATTCATCTTTTACCTAGCCTTACTATGTTACCTAGGTTTGGGCCTTCTCAGTTCAATGGTTCGCTGACAGTAACAGTTTGTATTTTGAGGTTTCACTTCATTTTGACCTATATGCTGAAGGGAAATGGAGATCGAAATCAAAGATGGTTGGTGATAGCTGATTGAAACATCTCACACTCAATCAGTTCTTTTTGTGCACTCTCTGGTTTGTTCCTTGTGAATATAACCCTAAGCTGAAGCATGCAAAGCAACTTTTTCCTGAGAGTACTTTAGGGGAAACCAAGAAAATATGCATGTACTGATCTATCTCCCCAAATTATTTGGTAAGATTTCTTAGATGCTGCACAGGATTCATCTATTAGCTTGCCCCAGTAAGCACCCCACGTTTGGGACATCTAGGATCAATGATTTTCTTAACAGGTTAGGGTTAGGTTTAGGATTAGCGCTAGGACTAGCTTTAGAGATAGTGTTAGGGTTAGAGTTTGTTTTGTTCAAATTTCTTTGATACTAGGAAGGATTAATCTTTTACGTAGCCTTATTATATGCCCCAGTTTTGGGCCTTCTTTGTTCAATTGTTCGCTGTAGGGAATAGTTTGTTTTTAATGTCTCACTTCATTTTGACCTCTATGGGTAAATGCAAATGGAGCTAGAAATCAGAGGATTGGGGCTAGCTGGTTGAAACTTCACATACTCAATCAATTGTCTTTGGGCTCTCTCTGGTTTCTTCCTTGTGAAAGTAGTTGTAAGATGAAGCATGCAAAACAAATTTATACAAGATCACTTTAGGAGAAAACAGGGCAATATGCATGTAGTAAAATACTGCCCCCAATTCTTTGGTCAGATTTTTTTGATACTGTGCAGAATTCATCTGTAAGCTTACCGCACTAGTATCCCCAAGTTTGCAACTTTTATTATCAAAGGTTTTCTTAACAGGTTAGGGTTACGTTTATACTTAGAGTTAGGGGAAGGGTTAGAATTAGTCTTTTTCAACTTTTTTGATACTGGGAAGAATTCATCTTTTTCCTATTCTTAGTATACTCCCCATGTTTGGGCCTCCTACGTAAAAGGTGTTGCTCTCAGGAGAAGTTTTAATTTTCATGTTTCATTTCATTTTGTCTTATAGGGGTGAATGGAAATGGAGCTGGAATTCAAACAGGGTTTGTGCTAGCTGCTTGGAACTTCACACATTCAATCAGTTCTCAGTGTGCACTCTCTCATTTGTTTGTGGAAGTAGCCCAAAGCTGAAGTAGAAAGAAACAGCTTTATCTGTGAGCACTTTAGGAGCAAGCTTCAACTTTTTTTCTTGATTGCTTTGATATTATACAGGATTCATCCTTTTCCTAGCCTTAGTAGGATCCCCAAAATTGGGCCTTCAAGGTTTGCAAGTTAACTGTTGTGAACATCTAGAGCGTTCGGGTCCCTGGGTAAGGGTAGCGAAATAACCAGGACACAGGGGATGCAGAGCAAAGGCAGCAGTTGCAACCACATGCTGAGGTTTATTTGCAAGTTCCTTTTATATTCTTCTTCTAACAAAGCAAGCAATTCTTCAGTAACACTGTACCCACATTGCCCAAATATCATGCTTCAATGGGTACACAGAGCTAAACTCAGATCGTTCCTGTTTATTTGATAAGTACCCTCTTAAAATTCTTTGTAGACATTATGTATTCCCCCTGAGGATGTATTTGTTTCTTTAGAATGTAGTGTTCCCAGGACAAGTATGCAGGAAGCTTCTTCCTCTTGGCCAAACCATGCAGAACTTGTGACTTGCAATAAGGGGAAGAGAACTTTTCCTCCTCTTAACAGAGGTTTGCCTCACCTGACCTAAATCACAGCTACAGCTCTAGCAAAATGTTAGGCCTGAGAGAGCTAAACTCTGCACTCTCAAACCCCAACTAAATGTCAGGAACAGTTTAAATTTTTAGGTTTCACTTTATTATGATCTATATATGTGAATGAAAATGGAGCTGTAAATCAAACAGGATTAGTACTAGCTGCTTGAAACTTCTCACACTCAATCAGTTATCTGTGGGCACTCTCTGGTTTGTTCCTTATGAAAGTACCATAAACTGCAACATGAAAAAAATAATTTAACCAAGAGCACATTAGGAGAAAATAGGAAAATATGAATGTACTGAAATACCTCCCCCAATTAGTAGGTCAGATTTCTTTGATATTGCACAGGATTTATCTGTTAGCTTTCCCCACTACACTCCTTTATTTGGGACTACTATGATCAACAGTTCTCTAAGCAGGTTAGGTTAGGTTTAGTATTAGCTTAGGGTTAGGTTTATAGCTAGTGTTTTGTTAGATTTAGTTTTGTTCAAATTTCTTTGATACTGGAAGGATTGATTCAGCTTTTACATAGCCTTACTATATTCCCTACATTTGGGCCTCTTGGATCAAGGTTTAGCTGTCTGTCTGGAACAGTTTATATTTTAAGTTTTCACTTTATTTTGACCTATGTGGGTAAAAGGAAATGGAATTGGAAATCAAACAGGGTTGGTGCCTGCTACTTCACACCTCACACACTCAATCAGTTCTCTATGGGCATTCTCTGGTTTACTCTTTGTGCAAGTAGCCATAAGTGGAAGCATGCAAAGCAACTTTATGTGAGAGCATTTTAGGAGAAAACAGGGACATATGCATGTGCTGAACTACCTTCCCCAATTATTTGGTCAGATTTATTTGATACTGTGAAAGATTCATCTGTTGGCCTGCCCCACTTGGCTCCACAAGTGTGGGTCTTCTAGGATCAAAGGGAAACTAAACAGGTTAAGGTTAGTGTTAGGGTTAGTGTTAGGACTAGGTTTAGACCTCGTGTTAGGGTTAGAGTTAGTTTTTTTTTTCAATTTATATGATACTGTGCAGGATTCATCTTTTTCCTATTTTGACTATACTTTAAATATTTGTACCTCCTACATAAAGGGTTTGCCTTCAGCAACAGTTTCAATTTTCATGTTTCTCTTCTTTTTGCCCTATAGTGGTGAATGGAAATGAAGCTGGAAATCAAACCGGGTTTGGGCTAGCTGCTTTAATCATCACACACTCAATCAGTCCTCAGTGAGGATTCACTGGTTTGTTTCCTGTGGAAGTCGCCCTAAGCTGAAGTAGAAAGAAACAGCTTAATTTCTGAGCACTTTAGGAGCAAGCAGAATACACATGTACTGAAAGAGCTTCAATTTTTTTTGTTTGGATTACTTTGGTACTGTACAGGATTCATCCTTGACGTAGCCTTAGTAGGCTCCCCAAGTTTGGGCCTTTGAGATTCAATGGTTTGCTTTCAGGAACAGTTTCTATTTTAAGGTTTCACTTCATTTTGACCTAAATGTAATTGGAGCTAGAAATCAAACAGGGTTCGTGCTAGCTGCTTCAAACTTCACAAATTCAATCAGTTTTCTGTGGGAACTCTCTGGTTTGTTCCTTGTGAATGTAGCTCTAAGATGAAGCATGCAAAGCAAGTTTAAACAAGCACACTTTAGGAGAAAAGAGGGAAATATAAGTATATTGAAATACCTTCCCCAAATATTTGATCATATTTCTTTGATACTGTGCAGGATTCATCTACTAGCTTACCCCACTAGGATCACCAATTTGGGGCCTTCTATAGGTTATCTAAACAGCTTAGCATTAGGGTTGGGGATAGAGTCAAATCTACCATTAGAGTTACAGTTAGATTTGTTCAAATTTATTTGATACTGGGCAGTATTCATCTTTTCCTTACCCTTGTTAAGTTCCCCAGCTTTGAACCTTCTCAGTTCAAGTGTTCACTGTCAGGAACACTGTACATTTTAAGGGTTCACTTCATTTTGATCTCTATGAGTAAAGGGAAATGTTGGTGCTAGCTGCTTGAAACTTCACATACTCAATTAACTCCCTGTTGGTACTCTCTTTTCTTCCTTGTGAAAGTATTCCAAAGCTGAAGCGTGCAAAAAAAAAAAATAACTTTATGTGAGAGCACTTTAGGAAACAACAAGAAAATATGCATGTACTGAATTACCTCCCCCAGTCATTTGGTCAGTTTTCTTTGATACTGCACAGGATTCATCTGTTAACTATCCCCACTAGTCTCCACAAGTTTGGAACTTCTATCATCCAAGGTTCTCTAAACAGGTTAGGGTTAGTTTTAGGGTTAGGGTTAGGGTTAGTGTTAGAGCAAGTGTTAGGTTTAGAGATAGTTTTGTTCAAATATCTTTGATATTGGGCAGGAGTCATCTTTTACCTAGCTTTACTATGTTCCCCAGTTTTGGGCGTTCTTGGTTCAAGGTTCACTGTCAGGAAGAGTTTGAGTTTTAGGGTTTCATTTCCTTTGAATCTATACAGGTAAATGGAATTGGAGCTAGAAGTCAAGCAGGGTTCATTATAGCTGCTTGAAACTTCAAACACTCAATCTGTTCTCTGTGGTCACTCTGTGGTTTCTTCCTTGTGAAAGTAGCTCTAAGCAAAAGCATGCAAAAACAACTTTATCCGAGAGCACTTTATGAGAAATCAGGGAAATATTCATGTCCTCATCTACCTCCCCCCAATTCTTTGGTCAGATTTGTTTGATACTGCAAAGGATTCATCTGCTTGCTTACCGCCCTGGGTTCCCCATGTTTGGGCCTTGTATGATCAAAGCTCTATAAACAGGATAGGTTTAGGGTTAGTGTTAGAGTTAGGACTCGAGTTAGAACTAGTTTTAGGGTTAGAGTTATTTTTGTTCAAATTTCTTTGATACTGGGCAGAATTTCTCTTTTACCTCGTATTATTATATTCCCCAGTTTGGGCCTTCTAATTTCAATTGTTCACTGTCAGGAACAGTTTGTATTTTAAAGTTTCACTTCAAGTTGTCCTTTATGGGTAAATGGAAATGGAGCTGGTAATCAAACAGGATTGGCGCTAGCTACTTGAAATTTCACACACTCAATAAGTTCTCTGTGGGCATTCTCTGGTTTCTTCCTAGTGAAAGTTTTCCAAAGCTGTGGCAATGAAAAGAACATTATCCAAGAGGATTTTAGGAAAAAAAAAAAAAAAACAGGAGAAATAGGCATGTACTGAAACACCTCCCCCAATTATTTTGCCAGATTATTTTTTATACTGGGCAGGATTTATCTGTTACATTTTCCTACTAGGCACCCCAAATTTGGGACTTCTATGATCAAAGCTTCTCTAAACAGATTAGAGTTATGTTTAGGGTTAGGTTTTGGGCTAGGGTTAGAATTAGTGTTGGGGTTAGAGTTAGTTTTGTGCAAATTTCTTTGATACCAGGCAGGATTCATCTTTTACCTATCCTTTCTATATTCCCCATGTTTGGGCCTTCTCAATTCATGGTTCGCTGTCAGGAACAGTTTGTGTTTTAAGGTTTCACCTCATCTTGACTTATATGTGCAATTAGAAATGGAGGTGGATAACAAACAGGGTTGGTGTTAGCTGCTTGAATCTTCACACACTCAATCAGTTCTCTGTGGGCACTCTCTGATTTGTTCCTTGTGAATGTAGTCCTATGCTTAAGCATGCAAAGCATAGGTTTAGGGTTAGGGTGATGTATAGGGCTAGGTTTAGTATTAGGGTCATAGTCAGGGTAATGGATAGTTTTAGGGTTAGGGTTAGGACTCGAATTATGGCTAAAGTTAGGGCTAGGTGTAGGGTTAGGGTTTGGTTTAAGTTAAGGTTTAGGGTTAGGGCTATGGCTGTTTTGTTTTAGGGATAGGGCTAGTGTTAGCGCTAGATTTTGGATTAGTGTTAGAGTTAGAGCTGGTGTTAGGAAGTGGTTTAGGATTAGGGTTAGGCTTAGATTTAGATTTAGGGTTATATCTAGTACTAGGGTTAGTTCTTGATTAGGGTTCCAGAAGGTATAGGGTTAGAACTAGAGATAAGCCTAGGAAGAGAGTTTTAGAATTAGTACCAGGCTTAGGTTAGGGTTAGGTTTACAGATAAATTAGGTCTAGGATTAGAGCTAGGGATCCTGTTAGGGTTAGGCCTAGGGGTAGGGCTAGTTTTTGGGTTAGCATTGAGGTCAAGGTTAAGTTTAGGGGAATGGGTGGTTTTATAGCTAGCTTTAGGTCTAGGTTGAGGGTTAGAATTAGGATTAGGGTTAGGGTTAATGTTCAGGGTAGGATTAAGGTAGGTTTAGGGCTAGAATGATGGCTAGGGTTTCTGTTAGGTATAGGGCTTGGACTAGTACTAGGACTAATATCAGGTCTATGGTTATGGTTAGGAATAATTTTAGGATTAGGTTATGCCTTGTTCTAGTGTAAGAGTTATGTTTAGTGTAAGGGTCAGGTTTAGAGCTAGAGGTATTATTAGGGTTAGAGTCAGGGTCGGCATTTGGTTTAGGTTAAAGTTTACGAATAAGGCTTAAGTTAGTGGTAGGTTTAGGGTTAGGGTTAGAGTAATGGATATGGTTAGGTTTAGATATCAATTAAGGTATATGGTAAAGAATGGGTTACGTTTATTGATAGGGTTAGGGTTAGCATTAGGGATAGGGTTATGTTTAGAGTTATGGATAGGTTTAGAACTTGGGTTAGGGCTACGTTATGATTTTGATTAAGTCTAGAATTAGGGTTAGGTTTAGGGATAGGGCTAGGGTTTGGTTTAAGGTAAGTATTAGGGTTAGGGTAAGTGTTAGAGTTAGGGCTAGGGTTATGGTTAGGTTAGAGTAAAGGTTACTGTTTGAGCTAGGGTTAGAGCTAGGTTTAACTTTAGGTCTAGGGTCATTTTTAAAGTTATGGTTTGGTTTAGGGTTAGGGTTATGTCTAGGGTTTTAATTAGGGTTAAGGTTAAGCTTAGGGTAATGTATAATATTAGAGGTGGGTTAGGGTATGGGTTAGGGCTAGTGTTAGTATTAGGTTTAGTGTAAGGCGTAATGTTTCAGCTAAGGTTAGCCCTATTGCAAGGATTATGTTTCGGGTTAGGTCTAGGGTTACATTTATGTTTAAGGTTTAGTGTTAGGGATAGGGTTATAATTAGGGTTAGTGTAAGGGTAATGGATAGGTTTAGAGCTAAAGTTTGGGCTAGGATTAAATTTAGGTTTAGAGCCAGGATGAGGGTTAGGTTTTAGGAAGGGGCTAGTGTTATGTTTAGTGAAAGGGTTTTCCTTGAGCTAGCGTTAGGTCTAAGGCATGGGTTAGGGTTAGGGCTATGATTAGGGTTAGGGTTATGATTAGGTCTAAGTTTAGGCCTAGGATCAGTGCTAGGTTTTATATTAGGTTTAGGGCTAGGGTTAGAGCTATGGGTAATTAAGAGCGAGTGTTATGTTTAGAGATAGTTTTAGGGTTAGGATTATGGCTAGGTCCAGTTTTATGTGTAGGTTTTGGGTTAGGGTCAGGTTTCGAGCCTAGGTTTTGTGTTAGGGTAAGGGTCAGTGTTTAGGATAGGGTTAGGTTTAGGGCTATAGCCAGATTTCAGACTAGGTTTAGGTCTAGGCGTAGTGTTAGTGTTTGGTTTAGGTTAAGTGTTATTGTGAAGGCTATGGCTAGGTATTTGTATAGGTCTAGGGTTAGAGTTATAGCTATATTTAAGATTAACTTTAGGTCTAGGGCTAGTGTTAGGGTTAAGTATAGATATAGGGTTACTGGTAGAGCTAGTGTTAGGGTTTGGTTTAGGGATAGGGTCAGGTTTAGACCCAAGGATAGTGTTAGGGTCAGAATAAGGGTCAGGGTTAGGGTTAGAGCTATAATGAGGGCTAGGTTTAGGACTAGTAATATGGTTAGAGTATTAGTTGGGCTAAGGATTAGGGTTAGTACTAGGATTAGCATTTGGGTTAGGGTTTGGCTTTGGGTAAGATAAAGGGTTAGAGCTAGAGTTATGGCTTTGGTTAGGGTTAAGGCTAATGTAAGCGTTATGTTATGATTTGGGTTAAATGCAGGGGTCGGGCTTAGATTATGGGTGGGATTTGTGTTAGGATTAGGGGTAGGGTTAGGACAACTACTAATGTATGAACTAGGGTTATGATTAGGGCCAGTTTTATGGTTAGGGTTAAAGCTAGGTATAGTATCAGGCTTAATTTAAGGTTAGGGTAAGGTTTAGAGCTAGGATTAGTGTTAGGGTCAGTGTCAGGTTCAGGGTTAGTTTTAGAGTTAGGGTTAGGGCTAATTGTAGGGTTAGAGTTTGGTTTAGAATAAGGGTTAGTGTTAGGGCTATGGTTGGGTTTTATTTTATGTCTAGGACTAGGGGTAGTTCAAGTTTTAGGATTAGCATTATTGTTAGGGCTATGTTAGTGTTTGGTTTAGACTTTGGTTATGGTTAAATTTAGAGTTAGGTTTATATTTACAGTTAGGAATAGGGATAGGAAAAAGGATAGAACTAGGGATAGGGGTAGGGCAAGAGTTAGTCTTTGGGCTAAGGTTATGGTTTGGATAGGACTTAATTAGGGCTAGGATTAGTGCTACGCTTAGTGTTATTTTAGGCCTAGGGTTAGGGCCATGGGTTAGGGTTAGGTTTAGGGTTATAGTTAGGTTTAGTGTAAGGGATGGGGTTATGGCTAGGTTTAGGGCTACGGCAAGGGTTAGAATTAGATTTAAAATTTGGGTTATGGTTTAGGTAGGGCTAGGGATAATTTCAAGTGCAGCATTATGGTTAAAGATAGTTTTAGGGTTAGGTTTATGGCTACATCTAGTGTAATGGTAGGTTTAAGGTTAGAGTAAGGTTTAGAGCTAAGGGTCAGGGTCATTATTAGTGTTTGGGATAGGTTAAGGTTTTAAGTTAGGGCTCTAATTAGCATTAGGGTTAAAATTAGTGTAATGATAAGGTTAGGTTTAGGTTTCAGGTTAGGTTTTGGATAATGGATAGGGTTATGAGTAGGGATAGGTTTAGGTTTAAGCCTAGGGTTAGCATTAGGATGAGGGTTATGGTTTCCTTAATGGATAGGGTTAGAGCTAAGGTTATGGCTAGGATTATGGTTACAATTAGTGCTAGTGTTAGGGTTAAGGTTAGGGTTAGGGTAAAAGCTAGGGTTGGGGCAGAGATTCAGGCTAGGTTTTGAGTTAAGTTAAGGCTAGGGTTAGGGTTATGTCTAATACAAGTATTAGGGTTAGGAAGGAGGCTAGTTTTCTGGATAGCATTAGGGCTAAATCTAGTGTTAGATTTAGGGTTAGGGTTAAAATGATGTTTAGAGCTAAGTTTAGGGTTAGTTCAAGTTCAGGGTTAGTTCAGTTTTCGGCCTAAAACTCAAATTAGGGATAAGGTTGGAGCTAGATGTAGGGTTATGGTTTGGTTTAGGTTAAGGTTCAGGGTTAGGGCTATGGCTTGGTTTTGTATTAGGGCTAGGGATAGAGTTAGGACTAGTTTTAGGATTAAAATTGAGGTTAGGGTTAGGGCTAGTGTTAGGTTTGGGTTTATGCTTATGGTTAGGGTTAGATTTAGATTTAAGGTTAGATCTAGGGCTAGGCATAGGGCTAAGAAAAGGTCTAGGGTAAGGCCTAGGGTTAGAACTAGGATAAGGGTTCCAGTAACGGATAGGGTAAGAACTACTTTTAGGGCAAGGGTGAGAGTGAGACATAGTCTTAGGGATAGGTTAAGATTAGGGTTAGGGATATGGCTAAATTAGGGCTAAGATTAGGGCTAGGATTAGTGTTAGGTTTAGGACCAGGTTTAGGGTTAGGGTTATGGTTAAGGATATGTTTAGGGTAAGATAAGCACTAAGATTTTTTAGGGTTAGGGCTAGTATTATGGCTAAGGCTAATGTCAGGTCTAGGGTTATTTTTAAGCTTAGGTTTTTGTCTAGGTCCAGTGTAAGGGTTAGTTTTAGGGTAAGGGTCAGGTTTAGAGCTAGGGGAATTGCTAGGGTCATGTTCAGAGTTAGGGTTTGGTTTAGGTTTGAGTTTAGGGTTAGTGTTCAAATTAGCCTTAGGGTTATGCTTATTGTAATAATAGGATTAGGTTTAGGTTTCAGGATAGGTTAGAATAATTGATAGGATTGGGGCTAGTGATAGGGTTCGGGTGACGCTTAGTGTTAGCATTAGGATAAGGTTTATGTTTAGGGAAATGGATACAGTTAGAGTTTAGTTTAGGGTTAGGGTTATGGTTAGGTTAGGTCTTGAGTTTGGGTTAGGTTGAGGGTTAGAACTAGGGTTATGTTTAGGGTTATATTTAGCATAAGGGTTAGGTTATGATCTATGGGCAGGGCTAGAGCAAGGGTTAGGTTAAATGATAGGTGTAGGGATAGAATTATGGTAGTTTTGGGGTTGGAGTTGGTGTTAGGGCTAGCATTATCATTAGGGTTAGGGTTCGGTTTAGTGTAATGGATATGGTTAGATTTAGGTTTAGCTTTAGGGTTAGGGTTTGATTAAAGTTTAGGGTTAAGGTTAGGGCTATGGTTATGTTTAGGATTATGGTAAGGGATAGGTTTTGAGCTAGGGTTAGGGTTATAGTGAGTGTTAGGTTTAGGGTTAGGTCTAAATTTAGTTTTCTGGTTAAGGTTAGGGTTATGTTTAGGGTTAAGGCTAGGGTTACCAATAGGTTTAGGGTTAGGCTTAGGGTATTGGGTAGGTTTATAACTAGGGTTAGGGCTAGGGTAAAGCTTAGATTTATGGATAATTCTAGGTTTACATTTATGGTAAGGTTTAGGATTTGATACAGGGTTGGGAGTAAGGCTAGGGTTAAGTTAGGATCAGGGATAGGGTTAGGTTTATCCTTAGGGCTAGATTAGGGCCTAAGATTAGCTCTAGGTTTTGTGTTAGGTTTAGGCCTAGGGTTAGGGCTGTGGATAATGTAAGAACTAGGGTTATGAGTAGGGCTAGTTTTAGGGTTAGGGCTATGGCTAGTTCTACAGTTAGGTTTATATTTTCAGTTAGGTTCAGGTTTTGAGGTAGATTTACTGTTAAATGCTGGTCAATGATTGGATTAGTGTTAGAGTTAGGGTTATAGCCAGAATCAGGACTAGGTTTAGGTCTAGAGGTAGGGGTAGTGTTTGAGTTTGGGTAAAGATTATTGTTAGGGCTAGGACTAGGTTTTTGTTTAGGTCTAGATTTAGGATTAGATTTAGTTCTAAGGCTAATGGTAGAATTACGTTTAGGAATAAGTTTATCAGTAGTGCCAGTGTTAGAGTTGGTCTAGGGTTAGGGTCAGGTTTAGACCTAAGTTTAGTGTTAGGGTAAGAATAAGGGTCAGGGTTAGCATTAGAGTTTGGGATAGGAATAGAGATAAAATGAGTGCTAGAGTCAGGACTATTAAAGGGGTTCAGATTTTGGTTAGCCTAATAATTAAGAATAGTTCTAAGTTTATCATAGGGTTAGAGTTTTGCTTAGGGTAAGGGTTAGGGGTAGAGCTAGGGTTAGAGTTAGGATTAGGGTTAAAGATAGGTTTAGAGCTTAAATTACAGCAAGTTTTTGTTGTAGGGTTAGGGCTAGGATTAGGGCAGTGGCTTATGGAAGAACTAGGGTTACCATTAGGGTTAGTATTAGGGTTAGGTTTAAGGGTAGGTCTAGTGTGAGTGTTAGGTTTAAGGTTAGAATGATATTTAGAGCTAGGATTAGTGTTAGGATATGAATGAGGGTCAGAGTTAGGGTTTGGACTCTAATTAGGGATAGCATTTTTGATAGGTTTTGGTTTAATGTTAGGATGGTGTTTAGAGCTAGGGTGACTGTTGGGATATGATTCAGTGTCAGGTTTACTTTTAAGGTTGAGTTTAGGAGTCAAATTAGAGCTAGGGGTAGTTCTAGATGAAGTGTTAGGGTTGTTAGAGTGAAGGTATAGGGTTAGGGCTATTGCTTGGTTTTGCTTTACTTCTAGGGTTAGGGTTAGTGCTAATTTTATGATTAACGTTAGGGTTAGGGCTAGTGTTAGTTTTAGGCTTAAGCTTAAGGTTAGGGTTAGATTTAGATTTAGGTTTAGATCTAGGTTTAGGGTTAGGACTGAGGATAGGACAAGGGTTAAAGCTAGGGTTAGATTATGGTTTGTAATAGGGTTAGAACTAGGGATAGGGCTAATGTGAGTTAGATTTAATCTTAGGGATTGAGTTAGGGAAATGGATAAATTAGGGCTAGTATTAGGGCTATTGTTAGTGTTCAGCTTAAATATAGAGTAGGGTTTGAGTTAGTATTACGTTTAGGGTAAGGGATCATGATATAACAAGGCTTAGATGTAGGGTGATATTTAGAATTAGGGTTAGGACTTTGGTTATGGTTAGGGTTATGATTAAGGCTAGGTTTAGGGCTAGGATGAGGGATACTCTATGTTTTAGAGTTAGGGCAAGGATTTTGGGTATGGCTAATTTCAGGTCTAGAATTATGTTTAAAGATAAATTTATGTTTGAGTTTATGGCTACATTTAGTGTAAGGGTTAAGGTTAGGGGTAGGGTCAGTTTTAGGGCTAGAAGTATTATTGTGGACGAGGTCTGGATTAAGGTTTGGGATAGGTTTAAGTCTAAAGTTAGGGATCGAATTAGCATTACGGTTAGGGTTAGGGTAATGATAGGGTTAGTATTAGGGTTCAGGTTTGATTTAGGATTATGGATAGAAATAGGATTTGAGATAGCACTAGGTTTAGGCCTAGGGTTAGCAGTAGGGTTAGGGTTATGTTTACAGTAATGGATAGGGTTAGACTAGGGTTAGTGCAAGGGTTTTGATAAGGGCTTGGGATAGGTTAAAACTCGGGAAAGGGTTCAGATTATGGCTAGGTTTCAGGTTAAATTAGTGCTAGGGTTAGGGTTATGGCTAATGTAAGTACTAGAGTTACATTTAGGGCTAATTTTAGGATTAGGGTTAGGGCTAGGTTGAGTGTTAGGGTTAGGTTTAAGGTCAGGGTGATATTTACCACTAAGGATAATGTTAGTGTCAGAGCCAGGGTCAGAGTTAGTTTTAGGGTTCAGATTAAAACTCAAATTAGGTCTATGTTTAGGGGTAGGTGTATGCTTAGGGTTTTGTTGAGTTAAAAGATTAGTGTTAGAGCTATGGCTCAGTTTTGTTTTAGGCTAGGGCTAGGGTTAGGGCTAGTTTTAGGATTAGTGTTAGGTTTAAGGCTAGTGTTTGGGTTAGGCTTAGGCTTCAGGTTAGGGTTATATTTAGAGATAGGTGTTGATCTAAAGTTAGTGCTAGGGATAAGGATAGGGCAAGGGTCAGGTCAATGGTTAGGGCTAGGGATAGGATATGGTAAGGAATAGGTTTAGAACTAGTGATAGGGCAAGTGTGAGAGAGTTCGTCTTATGGCTAGGTTTAGGGTTATGGTTAGGGATAGGGCTAAATTAGGGTTGGGGTTAGTGTTAGGTTTAGGCTTATGTTTAGGGTTAGAGTTAGGGTTACGTTTAGTTTAAAGAAAGGGTTTATTGCAAGATTTAGGGCTTGTCAGGATTGGTATTAGGGTTAGGGCCAGGTTATGGCTTTGTCCAGTGTAAGGGTTAGGTTTAGGGTAAGGGTCAGTTTTAGAGCTAGGGTTATTATTAGGGTCAGAATCAAGGTTAGGGTTTGGGTTAGTTTAGGGTTTAAGTTTCGGGCTCAAATGAGCATTAGATTTAGGGTGAGGGTAATGATACGGTTAGTTTTAGGGTTTAATTGTGGTTTAGTGTAATGGATAGGGTTAGGGTTAGGCCTAGGGTTAGCATAAGGGTTAAGGTTATCATTAGGGTAATGGATACAGTTAGACCTAAGTTTAATGCTAGAATTATGTATAGGATTATGGCTTTTGATTGGGCTATTTTAGGTTTAAGATAAGGGTTAAAGCTAGTATAAGGACCCTGATTAAGGCTAGGTTTTGGATTAGGCTAGGGCTAGGGTTAAGAATATGGCTGATATATGAAGTCAGGTTATGATTAGCGCTATTTATAAGGTTAGGGTTAAGGCTAGGTCTAGTGTTAGAGTTAGATTTAAGGTTAAAATGATATTAGAGCTAGGTTTAGTGTTAGGGTCAGAGTCAGGGTCAGGGTTAGTTTTCGGACTAGAATTAGGTATAAGGTTAGGGATAGGGTTAGGGATAGGTGTAATTTTAGGGTTTGGTTTAGGTTAAGGGTTAGGATTAGGGCTATGACTCGGTTTTGTTTTAGGGCTAAGGCTAGAGTTAGGGCTAAGATCAGTTCTAGGTTTAGGGTGATGGTAAGGGAAACGGTTAGAACTACCCTATATGTCCAAGGCAAGAGGTATAGATAGTCTTAGGGCTAGGGTTATGTTTAGTGTTAGGGATAGGTTAAGGTTTATGGTTAGTGCTCAAATTAGCATTAGGATTATGTTTAGGGTTAGGAAAATGGATAGGGCTAGGGCTGAGATTAGGGCTAGGATTAGTGTTAGGCTTAGGCCTAAGGTTAGACTTAGGGTTAGGATTAAGGCTCGGTTTAGATCTGGGATTAGGGCAAGTGTCAATGTTAGAGTTAGGCTGAGGTTTAGGGCTAGGTTTAGTGTTAGGGTTTGGATTAGGGTTAGGTTTAGGGTAAGGGATGAGATTATACCTAGTTTTAGAAATAGAGTGAGCGTTGGAATTAGGGTTAGGTTTAGGGTTAGCGTTATAATGAATGCGAGGTTTATGACCAGGATGTGGGTTAAGGTTTGTGTTAGGGTTAGGACTAGGATTAGAGATAATGCTAATGCTATGTCTAGGGTTAGCTTTAGGGATAGTTTTAGGGTTAGTTTTATATCTAGGTCTATTGTAAGGGTTAGGTTTATGGTTTAGGTCTGGTTTAGAGCTAGGGGTCATGGTGAGGGATTAGGTTAGGTTATGGTTTATGGATAGGGCTTCAATTAGCATTAAATTTAGTGATAGGTTAACGATAGTTTTAGGTTTAGGATTCAAGTTAGGTGTAGGGTAATGGATAGGATTAGGGATGGGCATAGGATTAGGGTTTGGCCTAGGGTTAGAATAAGGTTTGTGTTATCCTTAGGGTAATGGATAGGGTTACAGCTAGGGTTAGGGCTAGTGTTATGCTTAGGATTGGGTCTAAAGTTAGGCTTTTGCTTAGGGTTAGGGCCATGGTTAGCGTTAGGGTTAGATTTAGGGTTAAAGATAGGATAGGGCTTGGATTAGGGCTAGGTTTTGCAATAGGTTAGATATGGCTAAATTAAGAATTTGTTATGATTAGGGCTAGTTTTAGGGTTAATGTTAGGGCTAGGTATAGTTTCAGGGTTAGATTGATGTTTAGAGTTAGGGTTAGTGTTAGTGTCAGAGTCAGTGTTCAGATTAGGATTATGGTTAGAATTAAAGCCAGAATTAAGAATAGGGTTAGGTCTAGAGGAAGAGTTAGTGGTTAGCTTAGGCTAAGGGTTATTATTAGGGCTAGGGCTTGGTTTTCCTTGATTTCTAGTGCTAGATTTATGGCTAGATTTAGGACTAGGTTAGGATTTAGGGCTAGTTTAGGCCTTGTTTTAGGGTTAGGTTTAGGTATAAGGTTACCGGGAGGGCTAGTGTTAGAGTTTGGTTTAGGGTTAGGTTCAGGTTTAGTCCTACAACTAGTGTTAGGGTTAGAATAAGGATCAGGGTTAAGGTTAGAGTTCAGGTTATGGTTAGAGATAGAATGAGGACTAGGATTAGGACTAGTAATAGGATTAGGGTTTGGGTTAGAATTAGGATTAAAATTAGTGTTAGGGTTTGGCTTAGGGTAAGGGATAGGGTTAGAGCTACGGTTAGGGATGGAGTTAGGGTTAAAGCTAGGTTTAACCTCAGATTAGTGCTAGTTTTTGTGTTAGGATTAAGGCTAGGGTTAGAGTAACAGCTAATATAAGAACTAGGGTTACAATTAGGGTTGATGTTAGGGTTATGGTTAGGGGTTAGACCTCTAGTGTTAGGATTAGCTTTAAGGTTAGGGTAATATTTAGAGCTAGTGTTAGTGTTAGATTAATAGTCAGGGTCAGGGTTAGTTTTAAGGTTAGTGGTAGGACTCAAATTAAGGCTAGGGTTAGTGTAAGTGTTTGGTTTAAAGTTAGTATAGTGTTTAGAGCTAGGGTGAGTGTTAGGATATGACTCAGAGTCAGGGTTAGCATGAAGGTTAATGTCAGAACTTGAATTAGGGCTAGGATTAGGTGTAGGTGTAGTTTTAGGATTTGGTTTTAAGTTAAGGTTTAGTATTAGGGCTATTGCTTGGTTTTGATTTACTGCTAGGCTCAGGCTTAGGGCTAGTTTTATGAGTTGCGTTAGGGTTAGGCCTAGTGTTTATCATAGGCTTAGGCTTAGAGTTAGTGTTAGATTTAGAGTTAGGGATAGATCTAGGGTTATGGCTAGGAATAAGGACAAAGCAAGGTTTATAGCAATGGTTAGAGCTAAGGTTAGGGTTACAGTAAGGGATAGGGTTAGAGTGAAAGTTAGAGTTAGTCTTAGGCTAAGTTAGTCTTAGTGCTAGTGTTAGGGCTAGGGATAGGGGTAAATTAAGGCTAGAATTTGGGCTAGGGTTATTGTTCAGCTTAAGGTTGGATTAGGTTTAGGGTTAGGGTTAAGTTTAGGGTAAGGATTGTCATTATAGGTATGTTTATAGGTAGGCGAAGGATTAGAATTAGGTTTACGCCTATGGTTAGGGTTAGGGTTATGATTAAGGCTGGATTTAAGGCTAGGATGAGGGCTAGGATTTGTTTTAGGGTTGGGCTAGGATTACGACTAGGACTAATATCAGGTCTAGGGTTATTGTTAAAGATAGTTTCAGGGGGCTGGGAATGTGGCTCAGGCGATAGCGTGCTCGTCTGGCATGCGTGCGGCCCGGATTCGATCCTCAGCACCACATGCCAACAAAGATGTTGTGTCCGCCTAGAACTAAAAAATAAATATTAAAAATTCTCTTTCTCTCTCTCTCTCTCTCTCTCTCTCTCTCTCTCTCTCTCTCTCTCTCCTCTCTCACTCTCTCTTTAAAAAAATGATAGTTTTAGGGTTAGTTTATGGATACAGGTAGTGTAAGGGTTATGTTTATTTTTAGGTGAGGTTTAGACCTAGAGGTATTATAAGGATCAGGTCCTTGGTTAGTGTTTGGTATAGGTAATGGTTTAAATTCATGGCTGGAATTAGCATTAACGTTAGGGTTAGGGTAATGATAGGTTGAGGTTTAGAGATTAGGTTTGGTTTAGGGTAATGAATAGGGTTGGATTAGTGATAGGGTTAGATTTAGGCCTAGGGTTAGTATTAGTGTTAGGGTTATACTTATGGCGATAGATAGGGTTAGAGCTACATAGCGGTATGATTCTGGTTATGATTAGGGCTAGGGTTAGGTTTAGTGTTAGGGTTAAAGCTTGGGTTAGGGCTTGAATTAGGGCTAGGTTTTGTGCTAAGTTAGTGCTAGTGTTAGAGTTACGGCTAATGTAAGTACCAGGGTTGCATTTAGGCTAAATTTAGGTTTAGAGTTATGGGTAGGTCTAGTGTTACGTTTAGGTTTAGGGTTAAGGTGATGATTAGAGGTAGGGTTAGTGTTATGGTCAGATTCAGGGTTAGGGTTATTTTTACGGTTCAGCTTAAAACTACAATTAGGGCTAAGTTTAGTGTTAGGCTTAGGGTTTGGTTTAGGTTAAGGGTAAGGTCTGGGGCTATGTCTGGTTTTGTTTTAGGTCTAGGGCTATGGATTGGGGCCAGTTTTAAGATTAATATTAGGGTTAGGGCTAGTGTTAGGTTTAGGTTTAGCTTAGGGTTAAATTTAGATTTAGAGTTATAGGTATATCTAGGTAAGGGCTAGGGCTAAGGATAGGGCTAGGGTTTGGGCTAGGAGTATTGTTCCAGTAAGGGATATGATTAGAACTAGGGATGTAGCAAGGATGAGAGTTAGAATTAGTCTTAGGGTGAGGGTTAAGTCTAAAGTTAGGGATAGGCATAAATTAGAGCTAAGAATAGGGCTAGGGTTAGTGTTAGGGTTCGGCCTAATGTTAGAATTAGGGTTAGGATTAAGGCTAGATTTAAGGCTAGATAAGGTCTGGGTTTTGTGTTAGGGTTAGGGCTAGGATTAGGGCTAGTGCTAATGTCAAGTTTAATGTTGTGGTTGGGGATAGGTTTAGAATGTTTTATGGCACGGACTAGTGGAATAATTAGGTTTAGGGTAAGGGTCAGGTTTAGAGCTAGGGGTATTATTATGGTAAGGTTCAGGATTAGACTTTGTTTCAGGTTAGGTTTTAGGGTTAGGGCTCTTATTAGCTTTAGACTCAGGGTTAGGGTAATGATAGGTTTTTGTTTAGGTTCAGTTTAGGTTAGAGCTAAGATTAGGGTTATGGTAAGTGATAAGGTTAGAAGTAGGGAAAGGGCTAGTGTGAAAGTTGGAGTTAGTCTTAGGGCTAGGGTTAGGGTTAGGAATAGGGTTAAATTGAGGCAAGAATTAGGGCTAGGGTTATTGTTCAGCTTAGGGCTAGCATTAATTTTAGGGTTAGGGTTAAGTTTAGGGTAAGGTAATTGATAAGTTTAGGGTTAGCAATAGGGTTAGGGTTAGGTCAAGAATTAGCATTAGGGTAAGGGTTATAGTTAGGATAATGGATAGGGTTACAGCTAATGTCATGGCTAGGGTTATGTTTAGAAATAGGCCTTGAGTTAGGGTTAGAGTAAGGGTTAGATCTAGGGTTAGGTTTAGGATTATGTTTAGTGTAAGGTTATGTTTTGTGTTAGGTTTAGGCCTAGGGTTAGGGCTATGGGTAATGTAAGAGCTAGGGTTATTATTAGGGCTAGTTTTAGGGTTAGAGTTATGGATAGGTCTAGTGTTAGGTTTAGATGTTGTTTAGGCTCAGGGTAAAGATAGGTTTACTGTTAAAGTCAGGGTCAGTGGTCAGGTTAGAGTTAGAGTTAGGGTGAAAGCCAGAATTAGGACAAGGTTAGGTTTAGGGTTAGGGTTATTGTTTGTTTTAGTTTAAGGGTTATTGCTAGGGCTACGACTAAGTTTTTGTTTAGGACTAGGGCTAGAGTTATAGCTAGATTTAGCATTAGGTTTATGTCTAGGGCTAATGTTAGGGTTAGCTTTATGTATTAGGTTACTATAAGACTTATTTCAGGGTTCAGTTTAGGGTTAGGTTTAGGTTTAGACCTATAATTAGTGTAAGTGTCAGAATAAGGTGAAGGTTAGGGTTAGGTTTGGGGTTAGATTTAGATCTGGATTGAGTGCTAGAGTTAGGACTAGTAATAGGTTTAGGGTTTGGGTTAGGCTAAGGATTAGGATTAGGATTAGGACTAGGATTAGCATTATGGATAGAGTTTGGCTTAAGGTAAGGGATCCTGTTAGTTATAGAGTTACGGTTAGGTTTAGGACTCAAGTTAGGGTTAGGGTTAGGGTTAAATCTAGCATTAGGGATTGAATTGGGGCTATTTTTGTGTTAGGGTTAAGGCTAGAGTTTGGGCTAAGTCCAATGTAAGAACTAGGTTTATGATTAGGTTTAGTTTTAGGGATGAGATCTGGGCTTGTCTAGTGTTATCATTAGCTTTAGGGTTAGGGTGATATTTAGAGCTATGGTTTGTTTTAGGCCTAGGAGTTGATTTAGAGCTAGGGTTACGGCTAGTTGTAGGATTAGGGTTTGGTTTAGGTTAAGGTTTTGGGTTAGAACAATGGCTCACTTTATTTTTAGATCTAAGGCTAGGTTTAGGGCTAGTTTTAGAATTAGCAATGGTATTAGGGCTAGTGGTAGGGTGAGGCTTAGGCTTAAGTTTAGGGATAGATTTAGAGTGATGGTTATATCTAGAGTTAGGGCTATGGCTACGATGAGGGCTAAGGTTTGATCTAAGGTAATGATTAGGGTTAAAAATAGAAATAGGGCTAGGTTGAGAGTGAGTTAATCTTATGACTAGGGTTAGGGGTAGTTTTAGAGTTAGGGCTAAATTACAGCTAGAATAAGCACTAGGGTTAGTGTAACAATTAGGCCTATGGTTACGGCTAGGGTTAGGGTTTGTGTAATTGTTAGGGTTAGGGTTAGTTTTAGGGGATGTGATGGGGTTATAGTTAGATTCAGGGCTTGGTTTACGGTTAAAATTAGTGATGGAGACAGGGTGAGGATTTGGATTAGGATTAAGCTAGGTTTTGGACTAGGATGAGGGTTAGGTTTTTTCTTAGGGTAAGGGCTAGAATAAGGGCTAGGACTAATGTCAGGTCTAGGGTTATGTTTAGGGTTAGGTTTATAGCTAGGTCTAGTGTAAGTTTTAGGTTTAGGGTAAGGGTCAGGTTTAGAGCTGGATGTATTATTAGGGTCAAAGTCAAGGTTAGGGTTTACTTTAGGTTAAGGTTTAGCGTTAGGGCTCAAATTAGCATTAGGGTTAGGGTTAGAGTAATGAGTAGATAAGGTTTAGAGTTCAGGTTACGTATAGAATAATGTATAGGTTTAGTTTTAGGGATTGTGGTACGTTTAGGCCTATGGTTACAATTTGGGATAGGCTTATGTGTAATGGATAGAGTTAGTGCTAGTGTTAGGGATTGGGTTAAAGTTAGGATTGGGACTAGTGTTAGTGTTAGTCCTAGGGTTAGTGTTAGGGTTAAGTTTCGGTTAAGTGTTTATGGTTAGGGCTAGGGGAAGGTTTAGGGGTAGAGTCCGCGCTATGTTTAAAATTAGAGTTAGAGTTAGGGCTAGGGTTAGCCTTATTTTTAGGGTTATATTTAAGATAATTGATAGAATTTGAGGTAGGATTTGTGCTATGGTTACAGTTAGGTTTAGGGCAAGGGATAGAGTTAGGATTAGGGTAACATTTAGGGTAAGAGTTGGAGTTTTAGCTAAGGTAAAAGCTAGGCAAGTGTGAGGGTTACGGTTAGGGCTAGGGTTAGGATTAGGGTTACAGCTAGTTTTAGATCTATATTTAGGGATAGGTTTTGGGGGAGTTTATGGCTAGTGTTAGGACTATGGGTAATGAAAGATCTAGGATTATGGTTATGACTAGGGTTAAAGTTCTGATTAAGACTAGGTTTAGGTCCAGGATTAGGGCTCCATTTTTTTTGTTTGTTTTTATCATAAGGGCTAACATTAGGGCTAGGGCTAATGTCAGGTCTAGGGTTATGGTTATGGTTAGTTTTAGAGATTAGAGTTACTTTTTTTCAAATTTCTTTGATACAGGGCAGGATTCATTTTTCCTATCCTTACTATATTTCCCATGTTTGGTCCTCCTCGGTTCAATGGTTCACTGTAAGGAACATTTTATATTTTAAAGTTTCAGTTCATTTTTTCCTATTATGGTAAATGGAAATGGAGGTGTAAATCAAACAGTTTTGGTGCTAGATTCTTGAAACTTCACACTCCATCAATTTTCTGTGGGAAATCTCTGGTTTGTTCTTGTGAAAGTAGGTCTAATCTGAAGCATGTGAAAACAACTTTAATCCAAGAGTCCTTTAGGAGAAAACAGGGAAAAATGCATGTACTAAAATACTCCATCAACTATTTGGTCAGATTTCTTTGATACTGTGCTCATTCATCCCTTAGCTTGCCCCACTAGGCTGCCCACGTTTGGAACTTCTAAGGACAAAGGTCCCATTAAAAAGTAAGGATTAAGGGAATGGCTAGTTTTAGGGTTAGAGTTAGTTTAATTCAAAATTCTTTGATACTTGGCGTGATTTATCCTTTAGCTAGATTTACTCTGTTCCCCAGGTTTAGGCCTTCTCGGTTCACATGTTCGCTGTCCAGAACAGTTTGTATTTTAAGATTTCACTTCATTTTTACCCATACAGGTAAGTTAATGAAGCTAACATTCAAACAGGGTTTGTGCTAGCTACTTGAAACTTCACACACTCCATCAGTTCTCTGTAGGGACTCTGGTATATTCCTTGTGAAAGTAGGCCTAAGCTTAAGCATACAAATACAACTTTATCTGAGGGCCATTTAGGAGAAAACAGGAAAATATGCATGTACTGAAACACCTCCCATTATTATTTGGTCAGATTTGTTTGATGCCACATAGGATTCATCACTTATCTTGCCCCACAAGGCTCCACAAGTGTGGAACTACTAGGGTCACTGGTTTTCTAATCACGTTAGGGTTAGGGTTAGGTTTAGGGTTAGGGCTAGGGCTAGGGTTAGAGTTAATTTTAGTGTGAGAGTTAGTTTTGTTCAAATTTCTTTGATACTGGTCAGGAGTCATCTTTCATCTAGCCTTAGTATGCTCCCAAGGAATGCTCTTCTCAATTAAATAGTTCGTTATCATGAACGTTTTGTATTTTAAGGTTTCACTTCATTTGGACCTACAAGGGTAAATGGAAATGGAGGTTGAAATAGAACAAGAGGCATCCCTTCCCCAAACCTTACAGTAACATAACATTAAATGTAGCCCTAATTCTAGGCCTAAGCCTAACACTAATCCTAGACCTATTCCTAGCTGTAAATTAGCCCTAACACTAACCTTAGCCCTAGCCCTAATACTAACTCTAACTCTTGCCCTAGCCCTATTCCTAGTTCTAACCCTATCCCTTACCATAACCCAAACACTAGTCCTAACCTTAGCTCTAACACTAGCCATAGCCCTATCCTAGAAATAATCATAATTCTAAATGTACCCCTAAGCTTAAACTCACCCTAACACTAGCAATAACACTAACGTTAACCGTAAAATTACCCTTAAGTTTACCTTTAGCCCGAAAACAAAACCCAGCCATAGTACTAACCCTAACCCTTAACCTAAACCAAATGCTAACCCTACATTTAGCCCTAAGCCTACGCAAATTCGAGTCCTATCCCTAAACCTAAAATTAACCCTGACCCTGTCTCTGATATTACCATTAACCCTAGTTCAAAACATCACCCTAAATAGAAACCTAATCATAAAACTAGACTTAGCCTAAAATAACCCTAAAACTAGACCTAATTGTAACCCTAGTTCTTACATTAGCCGTATCCCTAACACGATCCCTAAGGTAACCCAAAACTTAGCCCTAATCTGAGACACAACCCTAGTTTTAACCCTAACTCTAATCCTAAATCTAGCCCTAACACTTACCCTAAACCTAACCCTACCTTTAATCCTTGCACTAACCCTACACCTAAACCTAAATGTGGCCCTAAACCTAACCATAACCCTAGCCCTAACCCTAGCTCTAATGCTATCCATTACCCTAACCCTAACCCTAAACCTAATGCAAACCCTCAGCCTGACCCTAGCACTATCCATATCCTTAATCTGTCCATTACCATAACTCTAACCTGATCCCTAAACCTAACCATATCATTACCCTAACTCTAACCTTAACCCTAAGGCTAACTTGAGCTCTAATCCTAAACCTTTACCTAAAGCAAACCTTAACTCTGACCCTGACCATAATAAATCCCTACCTCTAAATGTGACCCTAACCCTCATCCTAACCCTTATACTATACCTAGTCATAAATCTATCCCAGAAACTATCCCTAACCATAACCCTGTGCCTGACATTAGCCCTAGCCCTAATGCTAGCCCTAAACCTAACACAATCCCTAGCCCTAACCCTAGGCCTAACACTAGCTTTAATCCTAACCCTACATTTAACCCTATCCCTAACCCTAATTTTAACCCTCACCCTAGCTCTAAACCTAGCTGTAACATCATACCTTACCCTAATTATAACCCTACCCCTAACATAAGTTCTAAACCTATCCCTAATCATAAGCAAACCTATAATCCTAATGATAACTCTAGACCTATCCCTAATCCTTAGCCTAATCAAAACCCTAACCCTATTAGTAGTCCTAAACCTAGCCCTCATTCTAGCTCTAACCCTATCCCAAATCCTAACCCTAACCCTGAACCTTATTCTGATCATAACACTAACCCTAAGTCTAAACCTGACCCTAACCCAAGACCAAACTCTAACACTATCGGTACCAGAAACCTTATATCTAAACCTGATCCTGTCCCCAGCCCTAGACCTAAGCCTAATCTTAAATATAGCCTTAACTTTAGCCCTAGGCCTAAACAAAAACCTATCCCTAGCCATAATAATAACCCTTAACCTAACAAAAAGAGTAACCCTACCTCTAGACATAAACCTAGTCCTAATTCTGGCTTTAACCTTAACTCTAACTCTAACCTGAACACTGGCCTTGCATTTAACACTAAGCTATTTCTAAACCTGACCCTAACCAAAAACCTAAAATTAACACTATTCTTAGCCATAATGCTAACCCTACAAATAGCCCTAAAAAACATCTTAGCTCTTACATTAACCATAGCCCTAACCCTATGCCTTAACCTAACACAAAATCTAGAGTGAATCCTAGGCCTAAACCTAGCTCTAAGCATAACCCTAACCCTAACCCTAGACCTAATCCAACCCCAACCCAGCCTTAATCTACACCTTACTCAATGCCTAACCCTGACCCTAAATATATACTTAGACCTATCCCTAACTCTAACCCTAACCCTAGCCATAACCCTAAACTTAACCTCATCCCTAAACCTAGCTCTAAACCTACCCATTACCCTAACCCTATTCCTATTGATAACTCTGGCCATATCCGTAGCCCTAACCATAACCCTAACCAAAAAAACTAACCCAGACGGAACCATAAACCTAACACTCAACATAGGCCTATCCCTAGCTCAAAGCCTAACACATACAATAAACCTAAACCTAACCATACCTTAACCTTAACCATAAAATAAATCTAATCCAAACCCTAACCATAAACCCAAACCTACATTTAACCATATCCATTAACTTAACCCTTATCCTATCCCTAATGATAACCCTAGCCCTAACCCTAAACCTACCATAATCCTATTCCTTGATGTAACACTGAACCTAACCCTCATTCTAGCCCTAGCTCTAACTCTAGCACAAACCCTAACCCTAACCCTAAACAAACCCTTGCCCCAAACTTAACCCTAGCCCTAATCCTAACCCTAAACATAGTCCAAACCATAGCTCTAAATCTATCCATTATCCTAAATATAACCCTAAATATAATGCTAACCCTAGCCCTAATCCTAACACTACTTCTATCCCTTGCTCTGATTCTAACCTAAAACCTCAACCTAGCCCTAAAACCTAATCAATCCCTACCCTGACCCTTAATCTAACTGTAAGAAACCCCTAGGCCTAACCCCAACCCTGACCCTAGCCCTATTACTAAACTTAACCCTAGCCTCAACCCTAGCTCTAACTTCACCAATTACCCTAACTCTAACCATAAACCTCATGATAACCCTAGCCCTAACCCTAAAATACTCTAACCATAACTGTAAACCTAACCCTAGACCTAACCATAAACCTAACCCTTGCCATAGTCCTAACCCTAGCTCAAACCCTAAAAGTTACGCTAAACCTAATACTGTTTTTCTAAACCTAAACCTAACCCTAACCCTAATCTGATATCTAAACCTGTTCATTACCCTAAACCTAATGATGACCCTAGCCCTAATCCTCATACTAACCCTAACCCTAACTGGAAAACTAACCCTAGACCTAACCCTAAACTTAACACTTGCCATATCCCTAACCCTAGCTCAAAGCCTAACTCATACCAGAAACCTAAACATAACCATGCCTTAACTTTAACCCTAAAATTAAATCTAACCCTAAACCTAAACCTAAACTTACATCTAAACATATCCATTACCCTAACCCTTATCCTAACCCTAATGATAAACGTAGCCCTAACCCTAACCCTAACTCTAAACCTACCTTAATCCTATCCCTAGACCTAATTCTGAACCTAAACCAAAACTTAGCCCTTGCCCTAACTCTATCTCAAACCCTAATCCTTGCCATAAAAAAAAAAAAAACGTAGCCCAAACCCTAATCCTAATCCTAGCCCTAATCCGAATGGTAACCATAGCCCTAACCCTAGCTCTAACTCTAACCATTACCCTAACCATAACCCTAAACCTAATGCTAACCCTAAATCTACCTCTATCCTTAGTTCTGATTCTAACCTGAACCCTCAACCTAGCCCTAACACTTACTGAATCCATAAGCCTTACCCTTATCCTAATGGTAAGAAAACCCTAAGCCTAACACTAACCCTAACCATAGCCCTGACCCTAATACTAAACCTAACCCTTGACCTAACCCAAAACCCAACCCTAGTCTTAGCACTAACCCTAGCTTAAACCCCTAACTCGTATCCTAAACTTAACCCGAACCCTAAACCTAACCCTAGCCTTAACCATAACCCTAACCCTAACTCTAGCCCTAATCCTAAACATAATCCTAGCCCTAACCATAGCTTTACCCTCACAATAACCATAAACCTAATGCTAACCCTAGGCCTAACCCTAACCCTATCCATTAACCTAAACCTAATATGAATCCTAAACCTAACCTGAAGCCTAAACCTAACCCTATCCCTTACACTAACCCTAACTCTAACCCTAATGCTAATTTGACCACTAACCGTAAACCTCACCCTAATTCAAACCCAAAACCTGACCTGACTATTATAATACCCCTAGGTCTAAATCTCAACCTTACCCTAAAATAACTCTGAATATAGACCTAGCCATAAACTGTACCCTAAAACTATTCCTAACCATAACCCTAGACCTGATATTAGCACTAGCCTTAATTCTTGTCATATCCCTAACATAAATGCTAGCCTTCATTCTAGCCCTAAACCTAGCCTTGATCCTAACCCAAACCCTAACTCTAGACCTATCCCTATTTTTATCTCTCGCCCTATATCTGAACCTGGATATAACCCCGTCCATTCCCCTAAATCTAGCCCTAACTCTAACCCTAGATTTAACCCTTACACTAATCTTAGACCTGATCCTAGCCCTAATTTAGCCCTAATCCTAACCCTAGCCCTAATACTAACTCTGTCTCCCTAGCCCTATTCCTAGTTCTAACCCTATCCCTTTACATAACCCTAACACTGTCTCTACCCTTAGCCCTAACCCTAGCCCTACCACTAAACCTAGATCTAACCATAATTCTAAATCTAACCCCATTCCTAAGCCTAAACCTCACACTAAATCTAGCACTAACACTAATGCTAATCCTAAAACTAGCCCCCACCAAAAAAATGAGCCATAGCCCTAACTCTAATCCTTAATCTAAACAAAAACCTCATCCACACCTAGTCCTAACCCTAGCCCTAATTCCAGTTCTACCCTAACCCTAAAACTAACCTTGACCCTGACTCTGACCCTAACACTAACTCTTGCTCTCAGATCATTCTAAAATTACACCCTAAAACTACATCTACTCCTAATCCTAAACCTAAAAGTAGCTCTAATCATAATCCTAGTTCTTACATTAGCCATTGCCCTAATCCTAGCCCTAATCTAACATAAAGCCTAGCTAATCTGAGCCCTATCCCTTGTTTTAATGGTAACCCTAACCAGAGCCCTAACCATCACCCTAAACCTAACCCTAACACTAAAACTTGCCCTCACCCTAAACCTAACCCTAGCCATAATCCTAAACATAATCCTTGCCCTAAACCTAGCTGTAACACTATCTATTACCCTAACCATAACCCTAACCCTAATGCTAAGCCTAGGATAATCCTAACCCTATCTCTAACCCTAACTTTATCCATTACCTTAAACCTAACCTGAAACCTAAACCTAACCATACATATTACCCTGACTTTAACACTAACCCTAATGCTAATGAAAGCCCTGATCCTAAACCTTAACCTAACTCAAACCTTAATCATGACAGTGACCCAAATAATAACCCTTTCTCTAAACCTGACCCTAACCCTCAACCTAAACAGTACACTAGAACTAGCCATAAACCTAACCTTAAAACTAACTCTAACCATAAACCTAGACCTGACATTAGCACTACACTAATTCTAACCCTAACCCTAACAAAAAGACTAACCCCAATCCTAGACCTAAACCTAGCCTTAATCCTAGCCCTAAACCTAGCCTTCAACCTAACCCTAACCCTAACCCTAGCCCTAACACTATTTTGACCCTCACCCTAAATCTAGCTATAACATCATAGCCTTACCTTGTAACATCATACCTTACACTAATCCTAATCCTAACCCCCAGCCCTAAACGTAGGTCTAGCCCTAACACTACCCCTAGGGCTAATCCTAGCACAAATTTATTCTTAAACCTATCCCTAACTGTAACCCTAACCCTAACTCTCACCCTAGCACTAACCCTAGTTCTAAATCTATACCTTACCATAACACAAACCCATTTTAACGAAACCTAGACCCAACCCCATTCCTACTTTCGCCCTAGCCCTAAACCTAGACCTAACCCTAACCCTAAATAGAACCCTAACCCTAAGCCTAAACCTCACCCTAACACTAGCCCTAACCCTAATGCTAATTGGATAACTAGCCTTAACCCTAGCCCTAGCACTCAAACAAAATCGAGTCATAGGCTTTACACTAATCCTTAATCTAAACTAAAACCTAAGCTTATACCTAGCCCTAACTCTAGTCCTAATTTGAGTCCTAACCCTACCTCTAGAACTTACCCTGACCCTGACTCATTCCTTAAAAATAACCCTAGCTCTAAACATCACACTAACACTAAACTTAACCTGAACACTAGACCTAGCCCTAAACCTAACCCTAAAACTAGCCCTAATCGTAACACCAGTTCTTACATTAGCTATAGCCCTGTGCTAACAGAAAAGCAAGCTCTAATCTGAGACCTAAACCTAGCTTTAAACCTAACCCTAACCTTAACCTAGACCTGTACCTAAACCTAACACTAGCCATTACCCTAGCTCTAAACCGATCCCTTACTCTAAGCCAAACCCTTACCCTAATGATACCCTAGTCCTAACCCTAATCTTTACCTATCCCAAACCATAACTGTATTACTAGTCTTAAACCTAGCCCTCATTCTAGCTCTAACCCTAACCCAAATCCTAAACCTAACCCTGATCTTTAATCTGACCCTAACTCCAACCCTAGGATTAAACGTGACACTAACCCTAAACTGAATCCTAACACTAGCCTTATGGGTAACCCTATACCTAAACCTAATCATAGACCACGACTTAGACAAAAACATAATCCTAAATCTAGCCAAAATTCTAGTACTAGTCCTAAACAAAATCCTAGTCTTAGCCCACACAATAACCCTTAACCTAACCCAAACACTACCTCTACCTCTAGACCTAAACCTAGTACTAACTCTGGCCATAACCCTAACCCAAACACTGTCCCTTCCTGTAACACAAATCCTAGCTCTAAACTTTATGCTAACCCATAGTCTAACCATAACCCTAACACTAGATCTAGCCATAACTCTAACTCTGGGTCTTACGTTACATATAGCACTAATGTTAGCCCTAAACCTCATACAAAACCTAGCTCTCAGCTAACCCTAGCCTAACCCTAAAACTAACCCAAATTCTAACCCTTACCTTAACCCTAACCCTAGCTCAAACACTAACCCTTACTCAAATTTAACTCTAGACTTAACCCTAACGTTAACCCTAGTTTTAATCCTAACCATAACGAAGGCCAAACCCTAGATCTAACTATCCATTATCCTAAACAGAACCCTAACCCTAATGCTAAACCTAGCTCTAAACTTAACCCTAACCCTAAACCTAGACGTCACAGTAACCCTAACCATTGCCCTAGCCCTAATCATAGCTCAAACTCTAACATTTACCCTCAACTTAACGCTAACACTAACCCTATGTTGGGACCTTTTACCTCCCTTAGAACCGTGGCCATTACTGGGTGTTGGCTGAGGTGGCCTCATGGGTTAGCATTTCCATATATGTGACCTGGCTGGATTGGCATTCACACACGGCTTTTGACCTTAGTCACACCTAATGGTTTAATCTGAAATCTGCCTAGGCCCCTTAGTAATACTGATGTAACTGCTCCTTATTGGTTCTCGCTACTGTCTCTGCTTACTCCTTCCTATCACTTCATAACCTTGTCCCTGGCCAATAAAGTTGAGATTATTGCACCTTCATGATTGACTAATCTCCGGACTCAGTGTGATTGTGTGGGCCAGGCTGGGTGGCAGGCCCGGTCGCGATATTTACCCTCTCGCTCAGCCCAGGAGACACTAGCTGGTCTAGTGCACTTCACTACCTCTGTCGGAGGGTGGTTCCGACAGCTGGTGCTTCGGAGCTGACAGGCTGGTCTTTCATGTACCCTTGTCATGAGGGGCGACAATTGGTGCCCCGTTTGAGGAAGGAACTTCGCTGACGAGCAATCGGGCAATGGGTAAGTGTACCCCTTCGAAAATGGGGCAAGCTTCTTCAGAAAACGATCCCTCCCTTCATTCCCTTCGAGTCCTTTTTAAGAGTAGAAGTCTCGAAATTTCTGACACTCAAGCATGCAAAACCTGGGAGATTGTAGTTAAGGTTGCCCCCTGGTTAAAAGAGATTAATTTATTTGATTGGGAGAACTGGGATAGGATTGAACAGCTATTCTGAAAAGCCCAGGTTAATCGGGGTGAAATTCCTCCTCTTGGAGTTTACCCCATCCTGACAGCCCTTAAGAGTTGTTTTTCTCATGACCAGCCAGGCCGTGTTCTGCACCAGAGGTTAAGGGCCCGGAGCTATGGGAGATTCCTGGAGGGGAGAGGGGTAATAAGGAGTCCAAAGGAGCCCTAAAAGAAGGACTCTTAGACCCCTTTGATGCTGCTCCATGGCCTCCCAGACAGGGAAACTCCCTCTACCTTCCGTTACCAAGCTCTGGGTCTTCTCAGAACCCTTTTGGGTCGTGGACCAGCAGCACAGGCAGGTCACACTCTTCCCCTCCTCCACCATATCTGAACTCCTGGACCCAGGCTGTACTTACATCTAAGGGCTCAGGTAGTCCTACAGGTTTATCGCTCCACATGGAATCAGAACCAGGCCCACAGCTTACTTCAGGGCCATGTCAGTTATTTCCTGATAAAGTTAATCCAGGAGGTAATTGCCCTGTAGCCTGGTATCCATGGGAGCCAAATGATCGCAAAGAATTAAAAAAGGCCATCATTGAGCATGGTCCTAATGCCCCCTGGACGGAAACTATACTTCAAGGCCTGGCCCATCAACCATGCACCATGGCCGATTGAAGAGCTTCGGCCTGGGAGGTTCTTCCTGGCCCCCTCTATATCAAATGGTGTGCCTATTACAAGGAGGAATGTCAGCAACAAGCAGAGAGGAATCAGCATGCAAATACTGCAATCCCCATTACTATGGGAATGCTTGCTGGAACCTTGGAACAGTATGCAGCAGGAATCCAACAATCCACAATTCCTCCTGCTTACCAAGACCGAATCCAAGCCTTAGGTTTAGCGGCCTGGAAAAAACTTGAGGATGGCCCCTCCAAGTCTCCCATTGTGGAAATTAATCAAAGAGCTGGTGAGGACTTATCTGTCTTCATTAGTAGAGTAGAAGAAAATATCAAAAGAAAACTCCCACCAGGGGAAATTAGGGATCTATTTATTAAAATGATCGTCTGGGAAGGTATGAACCATGCACATAAACTGGCCTGTGCAGGCTTAAAAGACAGGTCTATGGAAAGATGGATCATAGCCACCAAGGATATAGGGACCCATTCTCATCAAACCCAGACTATGGTGGCTATGTTACAGGCCTCTCTTAAGGATGACCTAGCCACTTTAGTTTGTGCCCTTCAGCAGGCCTTTCCTGGAAAGAGCCACACCTGTTTTGGGTGTGGCCATAAGGGACACTTTAAAGGAGAATGTCCCAATAAGATAAAGGAACCCACCAAACCAGTCAAGTCCCAAACTTCTAATGTGCCCGGCACCCCTTGCCCCAGGTGTCAAAAAGGCTTTCACTGGGCTAAGGACTATAAATCTAAAACTGACATTCAAGGCAAACATTTAAACTCCAGATGGGGCATTCCCCAGCCCCATTAAACAAGGGGAAACCCACACGGCATGCTCATTGGACTGTTCCTCTTGTCCCAGGGGTTAGACCTAAAATGATACTCACCATAGGGGGAAAAGCTTTCTGATGTCTCATTGACACTGGAGCTGATAGAACATTCCTTAGGGGAAAAACAAATCTCCCCAAAATGGAAGCTAATTGCTGGACCCCCTTTGTAGGGGGTTGGAGGACAAACAAGCTCTCAACAGACTGCAGATTGGGTTCCTTGGGTGGACCCACATGAAAATCCTGGAGAAGTCCTCCCTCTTGTGGCTTCTGGCTTAACTGATAATTTGTTGGGTCAAGATGTCCTAGGAGAAGCTGAGGCATATATCACTACTGATCATAAGGCTTTCTATGATGACATCCCAGAGGAAGAGGAATGCCAACAATTTCATGAGGGTCAAAATTGTCATCCAAATCATAGAAATGACCCTACATTTAAAATGATTAGACAGGGTCAACCCCATTCCTATCAATGCCCCTACCCTCAATCCTAAGGGCCACTCCTCCTCCAGGGGCCCTCAAGATAAATTGGATTCAGAGGCCTCCCGCATGGGTGGAGCAGTAGCCGTTACCGTTTCAAAAACTCCAACAGCTACATCATTTAGTTGAACAGCAGATTCAATTGGGCCACCTTCAGCAGTCCATGAGCCCTTGGAACTCCCCAGTGTTCGTGATCAAAAAATCTAATGGTAAATGGAGGTTACTCCAAGACCTAAAAAAAATTAATGAAATGATGAAACTTTTTGGGACTCCACAGAGGGACTGCCTTGGATGCTCACCATTCCAAATGATCATTGTCTTATAGGAATAGACATTAAAGATTGTTTCTTCTCCATACCCCTCCATCCATAGGACACTGAAAAATTTGCCTTCTCCCTCCCTTCTCTGAATTATAAGGGGCCTAATTTACACTTTTAGTGGATGGTGTTAACCCAGGGTATGGCTAACAGTCCCCCTATATGTCAGGACTATACGTCCAGGATTTTGTCTCCCCTCACAGAGGAGGCCAACTCACTTTTCTATATATTTTTGGATGATGTTATTATTGGGAGCACAAATGCCCAACAGTTAGATTGTCTCTTTAAAAGATGTATTCCCCTCCTGGAAGATAACAGTTTCCAAATTGCCCCAGAGAAGGTTCAAAAAAGAGCCCCTTTTAAGACCTTGGGCATGATCCTAACATTAGATATTGTATCCCCTAAGAAGCCACGATTGTGAATTCAGGACACCTATACCTTTCCCCAACTCCATAAATTACTTGGGAATATTAATTGGATGAGATCATGGATTCCCATAACTACTGCCATCCTTACACCTCTTTTTGATTGTTAAAAGTCCTTGAACTGTTCACAATAGTAACTCTAACCTCTGAATATAAAAGGGTGCTTGCCAAAATTCAGCTAGCTATTGATGAGGTTTTCTTAAAAAGATATGATCCCACCCTGCCTCTAGTCCTCTATATCCTAGCTGGGAAAACACTTCTTACTGCTCTTTTAGCCGAAGAGGGAGACCCTATTCATTGGATCCAACTTTCAGTGGCTTAACCCTAACCCTAACCATAACCCTAGCCATAATCCTAACCATAACCCTACCTCTAAACCTATACATTACCCTAAACATAAGCCTAATCCAAATGCTAACCCTAGGCCTAACTCTAAAGCTATCTCTAACACTAACCCTATCCATTTCCTCAAACTAACCTGAATACTAAATCTAACCTTATTAATTACTCTAACCCAATCCCTAACCCTAATGCTAAATCAAGCCCTAAACCTAAATAATAACCTAAACCAAACCCTAAACAAGACACTTACCCTAACAATACACCTAGCTTTAAACCTGACCATTTCCCAAAACCTAACCCTACAGTACACCTAGATATAAACCTAACCTTAACACTATCCCTAAGCGTAAACACAGCTGACGTTATCCATAGACCTAATTATCGCCCTTAACCTAACCCAAAACCAAGCCCTCATACAAGCCCTAAACCTACCCTTAATCCTAATCTAAACCTTAACTCTAGCCCAATCCCCAATTTCAACCCTCGCCCTAGTTCTGAACCTAGATATAACAACATCCATTCCCCTAAACCTAACCCTAACCCTAACCCTAACACTAACCCTAGCTTTAATCCTGGCCCTAATTTAGTGCTAATTGTAACCCTAACTCTAACCCTACTCCTAAGACTAACTCGAACTCTTGACCTAGACCTATTTATAGTACTAAATCTATCTTTTAAAATAACCATAACACTAGCCATAACCTTACCCCTAAACATAGCCCAAGTCCTAACACTAGATCGAAACATAACTCCAAATATAATTCTAAACCTAAGCCTGAACAACACTTTACCACTAGGCCTAACACTATCGCTAATCCTAAAATTAGTTCTAAACCTAGCTGTAGCTGTAAAACAAAACTGAGCCCTAGCCCTAACCATAACACTAACCTAACTGTAACCTCAGACCTGACATTAGACCTAGCCATAATTATTGCCCAAATTCTAACACAAAACCTAACCCTACATCTACCCATAACTCTACCTTATTTTGAGTATTATTCCTAGCCCTAAAACTAACACTGACCTTGACTCTGACCCTAAAACTAACCCTATTTTATATCATCACTCTAATCATAACCTAATCACTAACACTAGACCTAGCCCTAACCCTAACCCTAAAACCAGCCCTAATCATAACCGTAGTTCTTATATTAGCCATAGCCCTACCATAGCCCTAATCTAATCTAAAACCTTGCCTTGTCCCTAAACCTAACACTAGCTTTAACCCTAACCCAAACTCTAAGCCTAATGCTAAACCTATCCTTAATCCTAACCATAATCCTAGCCCTAAATATAGTTCTAATACTATTACCTTAACCCTAAAGCTAACCCGAATACAAATCCTAGGATAACACTAACTCTATTTATAACCCTAACCCTAACCCTATTCATTATGCTAAACCCAACCTGAACCCTAAAGCTAACCATATCCATTATCCTAACCCTAAACATAATCCTAACCTAATTTGAGCCCTAATCGTGAACCCTAACCTAAACAAACTCTAACCATGACCCTGACCCTAATAATACCCCTATCTCTAAAACTGACCCTAATGATCAACCTATACATTACACTATACATAGCCATAAACCTAACCCTGAAACTATTCCTAACAATAACCCTAGACTTGACATTAGCCCTAGCCCTAATGTTAGCCCTTATGCTAAAAACAAACAAACAAAAAAAATGTAGCCCTAATCCTTTACCTAAACCTAGTCTTAATCAGAACTTTAACCCTAACACTAAGCCTAACCCTAAAGTGCACCCTCACCCTAGCCCTTAACCTAGCTATAATATCATACCATACCCTAACACTAATTATAACTTTAGCCCTAAACAAAGGCCTTGCCCTAATACTAACCCTACCTCTAATTCTAGACCTAATTTAGCCCTAACCCTAAACCTAATCATATCCCTAGCAATAAGACTAACTCTAACTCTTGCCCTAGCCCTATCCCTAATTCTAACAGTAACCCTTACCATGACCCAAAACCTAGACCTAATCCTAGCCCCAAACTTAGCACTAGCACTAAACCTAGATCTAAACCCAACTCTAAATCTAACCCTAAACTTAAACCTAAACCTCACCCTAACACTAGCCCTAATCCTAATGCTAATTTGAAAACTATCCCTAACTATAGTCATAGCTTTTAAGCAAAACTTAGCTACAGCTCTAATCCTAAACCTTAACCTAAACCAAACACTAATGCTATGCCTAGCCCTTACCCTAGCCCTAGTTCGAGTAATAAACCTAACCATACAACTAATAATGAACCTGACTCTGATCCTAAAGCTAACCCTAGCTCTAAACATCACCCTAACCCAAAACCTAACACGAACATTAAACCTAGCCCTAACCCTAATCAAAAAACTAGCCCTAATCATAATGCCAGGTCCCATATGAGCAATAGCCCTAACCCTAACACAAAACTTAGTCTTAATGTGAACCGTAACCCTAGCTTTAACCCTAATGCTAACCCTAACCCTAACCCTAAACCTAACTCTAAACCTATTCCTTGTCCTAATTCAAACCCTCAGCCTAGTGCTACCCTAGTAATAACCCTAATCCTTAGTGGACCCACAAACAGTAACTCTAATACTAGTCCTAACCCTTGGCTTCAGTTTATCTCTAACCCTAACCCAAACCCTAAGCCTATCCCTGACCCTTATTCTGACCCTAACACTAACCCTAGTTCTAAGCCTGACCCTAACCCAAAACCAAACACTAACACTAGCCCAATTGGTAAACCTATACCTAAACCTAACCATAACATTAACACTAGAACTAAACTTAATCCTCAATATAGCCATTACTCTAGCCCTAGACTTAAACAAAAACCTAGCTCTAGCACTGACAATAAACATTAGTCTAATGTAATGACTAACAATACCCCTAGAACGAACCCTAATAAAATTGTGCACCTAAACCTAAATCTAATGTTAACCTGAATACTGACCCTTACCCTAACACAAACACTAGCTCTAAATCTTATCCTAACCCAAAACATAGCCCTAACACTAGACCTAATCATAATCCTAACCTTAAAACTAGTCATAACCATAATCCTAGATCTTTCATTACCCATAGTCCTAACACTAGCCATAAACTCCCCCAAAACCTATCCCTAAATATAGATCTAAAACTAGCTGTAACCCTAATCCTAACCCTAGCCCTAACCGTAACCCTCACACTTGCCTAGCCTTTACCTTAGCTAAAACTCCAACTCTTACCCTAAATGTTACCCTAATCCTAACTCTATCCCTTGCCCTAAACCTAACTGTAACCATAGCACAAATCCTACCTCAAATTCTCTCCATTATCTTACATATAACCCTAAAAATAAGGCTAACCCTAGCCCTAACTCTAACTCTAATTTTAAACATAGCGCGGACTCTACCCCTAAACCTTGCCCTAGCCCTAACCATAAACACTTAACCAAAACTTAACCCTAACACTAACCCTAGGACTAACGCTACCAGTAGTCCCAATCCTAACTTTAACCCAATCCCTAACACTAGCACTAACTCTATCCATTACACATAAGCCTATCCCAAATGCTAACCCTAAGCCTAAACCTAACACTATCCCTAAAACTAAACCTATACATTACTCTATACCTAACCTGAACTCTAAATTTTATCTACTCATTACTCTTACCCTAACCTAATGATAATTTGAGCCCTAACCCTAAACCTTAACCTAAAGTAAACCCTAACCTTGACTTTGACCCTAATAATACATCCAGCTCTAAACCTGACCCTTTCTCTAAACCTAAAACTTACACTAGACCTAGCTATAATCCTAACCCTAAACATAACCCTAGACCTGACATTAGTCCTAGCCCTAATTCTAGCCCTTACCCTAAGACAAAACCTAACCCTCATCCTAGTCCAAAACCTAGCTTAATCCTAATCCAAACCCTCACCCGGTCTCCATCCCTAATTTTAACTGTCAACCAAGCCCTGAACCTAACTATAACCCCATCACATCCCCTAAAACTAACCCTAACCCTAACAATTACACAAACCCTAACCCTAGCCGTAACCATAGGCCTAATTGTTACACTAACCCTAGTGCTTATCCTAGCTGTAATTTAGCCCTAATTCTAACCCTACCCCTAACCCTAAGACTAACTCACTCTCAACCTAGCCCTATTTCTATTTTTCACCCTAATCGTTACCTTAGATCTAACCTTAGCCCTCATCATAGCCATAGCCCTTACCCTAGATATAACCATCAATCTAAATCAATCCCTAAACTTAAGCCTAAGCCTCACCCTACCACTAGCCCTAATACCATTGCTAATCCTAAAACTAGCCCTAACCCTAGACTTACACGTAAAAATAAAGTGAGCCATTGTTCTAACCCAAAACCTTAACGTAAACCAAAACCTGATCCTACAACTAGCCATAACCATAGCTCTAATTCAACTCCTAGACCTAAAACTAAAAAATAGCTCTAAATATCACCCTAACCCTAAAGCTAAAGCTAACACTAGACAAGCCCAGATCTCATCCCTAAAACTAACCCTAATCATAAACCTAGTTTTTACATTGGCCTTAGCCTGAACGCTAGCCTTAACCCTAATACAAAAATAGCCCCAATCCAAGCACTAATGCTAGATTTAACCCTAACCCTAACCCTAACCCTAACCATAGTCCTAAACCTAAACCTAACTCTATAACTAACAGAATCCCTTACGCTAAGCCAAACTTGATCCATAGTGCTAACCTCAGTCCTAACCTAATCCTTGGCCTAATGCGAACCCTAACCCTATTACTAGTCCTAACACTAGCATTTATTCCAGCTCTAAATCTAACCCAAACCCTAACCCTAATTTTCACCCTTATTCTGATACTAACACTAATTATAGGTCTAAACCTGAACCTAACACTAAACTGAACCTTGAACAAGGCTTATAGTAACCTTATACCTAAACCTAACCCTAATATTAGCCTTAGACATAAACCTAATGCTAAATCTAGTGATAAATCTAGCCCTAGGCCTAAACAAAAACTTAGTCCTAGCCCTAACAATAAACCTTAACCTAAAACAAACAATAACCCTAACCCTAAACCTAACCTTGTCCTAATTCTGGCTTTCACCCAAACCCTAACACTAACCTGAACACAGACCCTGCCTTTAACAGAAAACCTATCTCTAAACCTGAGCCTAAACAACATCTAAACCTAACACTATACCTAGCCATAACTCTAACCCTAAAACTAGCCCTAATCATAACCCTAGCTCTTATATTACCAAAAGCCCTAACCCTAGGCCTAAACCTAACACAAAACCTAGATCTTATCCTAGGCCTAAACCTAGCATTAGGCATAACACTAACAAAAAACATAGCCCTAATCCTACCCGAACTCTCACCTTAGTCCTAACCCTGGCTCAAAACCTAACCCTTACCCTAAATATAAACCTACACCTATCCCTAAATCTAAACCTTAACCTAGCCCTAATCCTTACCTTAATTCTAGCACTAAACCTAGCTGTAAATATACCCATTACCCTAAACATAACCCTAACTCTATTGATAACCCTAGGCCTAAACCTAACCCTACACCTAACCAGAAAACTATTCCTAGACCTAACCCTAAACCTCACCCTCACTATTGACCTAACCTTAGCTCAAATCTTAACCCTTACCATAAACCTAACCATAACCATAAACCTAACCCTAAAGCTAAACCTCAATCTAACTCTATCCATAAACCTAAAACTACATGTAATTGTATGCATTACCCTAACCCTAACACTACCCCTAATGATAACTGTAGCCCTAACCCTAACTGTAAACCTAACCGTATTGTAATCTTATCCCTAGACCTAACCCTAAGCCTAACCCTCAACCTAGCCCTAAACCTAGCTCAAAACTAAACCTTACACTAAACATAACCCTAAACCTAACCCTAGATTTAACCCTAACCCTAACTCAAGACTTTTTTAAACAATCACCCTATCCCTAACATTAGCTGTAACCCTATCCATTATCCTAACCATAACCCTTACCCTAATGCTAACTCTAGACATAACCCTAACTCTTTTGCTAACCCTAACCTTATCAATTACCCTAAATGTATACTGAACCCAAACAAAAACGTATCATTACCCTACCCTGACCCTAAAGCTAATTAGAGCCCTAACCCTAAACACTAACCTCAAACAAAGTCTAACCCTGAACCTTACCCTAATAATTCCCCTAGCTCTAAACCTGACAATTACCCTATACCCAGCCCTTCCACTAGACCTAGCCATAAAACATTCTAAATCTATCCCTAACCGAAACACTAGACTTGACATTAGCCCTAGCCATAATACTAGCCCTAACCCTAACACAAACCCAGACCTTATCCTAGCCTTAAACCTAGCCTTAATTCTAACCCTAATCCTAACCATATGCTTAACCCTAAAACTAACCCTAGCCATAACCTTAGCTCTAACTGTACCCCTAAGACTAACTCATCCTTACCCCATCCCTAGTTCTAACCTTATCCGTTACTGGAACAATAATCCAAGCCCAAAATCTAGCTCTATCCATAGCCCTAGCCCTAACCTAGATCTAACTCTAACTCTAAATCTAACTTTAACCCTAAGCTGAAACCTAAACCTAACACTAGTCCTAACCCTAATGCTAATCCTAAAATTGGCCCTAATCATAGCCCTAGACCTAAAACAAAACCCAGATATAGCCCTAGACCTAACCTTTAACCTAAAAAAAAACCTATGCCTAACCCTACACTTAGCCCTAATTTGAGTTTTAAGCTGAACCCTAAAACTAACCCTGACCCTGAATCTGACCATAACACTAACCCTAACTCTAAACATCACCCTAACCCTAAACCTAAACGTAACACTAGACCTACCGCTAAACCTATACCTAAATTTAGCCGTAAATGTAACCCCGGTACTTACATTAGCCATAACTCTAACCCTATTACTAACTTAACACAAAACCTAGCCCTAATTCAAGCCCTAACACGAGCTTTAACCCTAACACTAACCTAACCCTAATCATAACCATAACCCTACCCCTAAACCTAGCTCTAACCCTATCTATCACCATAACTATAACCCTATACTAATATAATATAATATAATAATAATAATATATTATAATCGAACTAATGCTAACCTTAGGTCTAAACCTAACCCTATCAATAATCCAACCCTATTTATTACCCTAAAGCAAACCTAAAACCTAAACCTCAACCTATCATTACCCTAACCCTAATGTTAATGCTAATTCAAGCCATAAATTTAAACCATAACCTATACCAAACCCTAACCAAGGACCTGATCCTTATAATACCCTTAGCTCTAAACCTGACTTAAAACTAAACATAACCCTTAAACTACCTGTATCCATAAACTAACCCTAAAACTATCTTTAACGATAACCCTAGACCTGATATTAGTCCTAGCCCTAATTGTAGCCCAACCCTAAAACAAATTCTAGCCCTCATCCTAGCCCTAAAACCAGCCTTAATCATAACCCTAACCCTAACCATAGGTGTAAGCCTAATTCTAACCCTCCGCCTACCTCTACACATAGCTATAATGATAATCCTTACTCTAAATTTAACCCTAACCCTAAACCTAATCCTAGGCTTAAGCTGAACAATAACCCTAGCCCTAATTCTAGCCTTAATTTACCCCTATCCCTAGCCCTAACTCTAGCACTAAGAATAACTTAGCCTAAGACTAACTCTAACTTTCACAATAGCCCTATCCCTAGTTCTAACCCTATCCCTTACCATAATCCTAACCTTAGCTCTAACCTTAGCCATAAATCTTGCCTTGACCTCATTCAAAGCCATAACCCTAGATCTATCCCTAACTCTAAATCTAACACTAACTCTAAGCCTAAGCCTAACAAAACACTAGCCCTAACCCTAATGCAACTCGTAAAACTAGCCCTAACCCTGAGCCTAGCAGTAAATCAAAACCAAGCAATAACCCTAATACTAAACCTTAACTTAAAATCAAATTCTAATACTATACCTACACCCAATCCTAGCCGTAATTCAAGTCCTGACCTTAACCTTAATACTAACCCTGACTCTGACTTATATCCTAATATTCACCCTAGCTCTAAACACCATCTTAACCTTAAACCAAACACTTACACTAACCCTAGCCTTAATTTGAGTCCTAACCCTAACCTTAAAACTAACCATGACCCTGATTATTAATCTAACACTAACACTAGCTCTAAATATCACCCTAACCTTAAACCTAATCCTAACACTAGAGGTCTAACCCCTAACCATAACCCTAAAACTAAACCTAATTGTAACCCTAGTTATTATATTAGCCGTTACTCTAACCCTAACCCTAATCCTAACACAAAACTAGCCCTAATCTGAGCTCCAAACCTAGCTTTAACCCTAAATCTAGCCCTAACCCTAGCTCTAAATCTATCCCTTACCCTAAGCCAAACCCTAACACTAATTCTAATCCTAATTTTAACTCTAATCCTTAACCTAACACAAACCCTAATTTTATTACTAGTCCTAACCCTAGCCCTCATTCTAGCTCTAACCATAACCCCAACCCTAACCATAACCTGACCCTTATTCTGACCCTAACATTAATCGTAGGTCTAAACCTGAACCTAACCCTAAACCAAATTCTAACACTAGCCCTCCCGATAACCTTATACCTAAACCTAACACTAACGTTAACCCTAGCCATAAACCTAACCCAAGCTCTAACCCTATCTCTTACCCTAAGCCAAACCCTAACCATAATGCTACCCTAGTTCTAACCTAATCATTAGCCTACCCCAAACCCTAAGTCTATTAGTAGTCCTAACCCTAGGCCTCATTCTATATCTTACCCTATCCCAAATCCTAAACTATCCCTGACCCTTATTATGACCCTAACACTAACCCTAGGTGTAAGCCTGACCCTATCCCTAAACCAAACACTAACACTAGCCCTATCGGTAAACTTATACCTAAACTTAACCATAACATTAACACTAGACCTAAACTTAATCCTAAATATAGGCATAACTCTACCCTAACCCTAAACAAAAACCTAGCTATAGCACTAGCAATAACCATTAGTCTAACACAATGACTAAAAATACCCCTAGAACTAACCCTAGTAAAATTTGGCTCCTAACCCTAAATCCAAAGGTAACCTGAACCCTGACCCTTACCCTAACACAAACCCCAGCTCTAAACCTCATCTTAACCCAAAACATACCCCTAACACTACACCTATCCATAACCCTAACCTTAAATCTAGCCATAACCATAATCCTGGTTCTTACATTACCCATAGTCCTAACACTAGCCATAAACCTCCCCCAAAACCTAGCCCTTAATGTAGCACTAAAACTAGTAGTAAGCCTAACCCTAACCCTAGTCCTAGCTCGAACCCTCACACTTGCCTAGCCTTAATCTTAGGTCAAACTCTAAAATCTTACCCTAAATGTAACCCTAACCCTTGCCATAATCCTAACAGTAACCATAGTACAAATCCTACCTCAAATTCTATCCATTACCTTAAATATAACCCTAACAATAATGCTAACAGTAGCCCTAACTTTAACTCTAATTCTAACCATATCCCTGACTCTAACCCTAAACTTCGCCCTACACCTAACCATAAACACTTAACCTAAAGCTAACCCAAACACTAACCCTACACCTAACCATAACCCTAGTCCTAATACTAACCTTAACACAATCCCTAACACTAGCACTAACTCTATCCATTACCCTACACAGAAGCCTATCTCAAATGCTAACCTTGGCCTAGACTTAACACTATACCTGAAACTAACCCTATACATTATTCTATACCTAACCTGAACGCTAAACCTAATCCTATTTCTTACTCTAACATTTACCCTAATGCTAATTTGGGCTCTAACCCTAAACCTTAACCTAAAGTAAACCCTAACCTGGACTTCGACACTAATACTACACCCAGCTCTAAAAATGACCCTTACCATAAACCTAACGCTTACACTAGACATAGCCATAAACCTAACTTTAACAATATCCCTAGCTGTAACCCTAGTCCCGATATTACCTCGAGCCCTAATTCTAGCCCTTACACTTACACAAACCTAGCCCTCATACTAGCCCTAAATCTATCCTTAATCGTATTTCAAATCCTCACCCTGGCTCTATCCCTAATGTTAACCCTCAACCTAGCCCTGAACCTAACTATAACCCCATCTTTTCCTCTAAAACTAACCATAACCCTAGCAATTACACAAACCTAACCCTAGCCTTAACCTTAGGCCTAACACTAACACTAAATCTTGCTCTAATCCTAGTCCTAATTTAGCCCTAAACCTAACTCTATCCTTAACCCTAGTTCTAAGACTAACTCACTCTCACCCTAGCCCTATTTCTATTACTAATCCTATCCATTACCTTAGCCCTAACCTTAGCCTTCATCGTAGCACAGCCTTAACCCTAGATCTAACCATAACTCTAAATCTAACCCAAAACTTAAGCCTAAACCTCACCCTACTACTAGTCCTAATAACATTGCTATCCCTAGCCCTAGCTCTAAAACAATACGGAGCCATTGCTCTAACCCAAAACCTTAATTTAAACCAAACCCTAATCTTAAAACTAGCCATAACCTAGCTGTACTTCAAGTCCAATGCCTAAAACTAACCATAGCTCTAAATATCTCCCTAACCCTAAAGCTAATACTGACACTAGACCAGCCCAAATCCCATCCCTAAAACTGACCCTAATCATAAACCTAGTTCTTACATTGGCCTTAGCCTGAACTCTACCCTTAACCCTAACACAAATAGAGCCCTAATCCAAGCCCTAACACTAGATTTAACCCAAACCCTAACCCTAACCCTAACCATAGTACTAAATCTAACCCTAACTCTAGCCCTAACCATATCCCTTATCCTAAGCCAATACCCTATCCATAATGCTAACCCTAGTCCTATTCCTAATCCTTAGTCTAACCCAAACCCTAACCCTATTGCTAGTCCTAAAACTAGCACTAATTCTAGTTTAAATCTAACCAAAAACCTAACCCTAACTTTCACCCTTATTCTGACACTAACACTAATTATAGGTCTAAACCTGAACCAAATCCTAAACTGCACCCTGAAACAAGCCTTATAGTAACCTTATACCTAAACCTAACTCTATCACTCGCCCTAGACATAAACCTAATACTAAATCTAGTGATAACTCTAGCTCTAGACCTAAACAAAAACTTAATCTTAACCCTAATAATAACACTTAACCTAAAACTAACACTAACCCTACCCCTAAACCTAATCTTGTACTAATTCTGGATTTCACCCTAACCCTAACTCTAACTTAAACACTGACCCTGCCTTTAACAGTAAACTATCTCTAGACCTGAGCCTAAAGAACATCTAAACCTAACACTAGACCTAGCCATAACTCTAACACTAAAACTAGCCCTAATCATATCCTAGCTCTTATATTACCCATAGCCCTAACCATAGGCCTAAACCTAACACAAAACCTAGATATTATCCTAGGCCTAAACCTAGCCTTGGGCGTAACCCTAACACAAACCTTAGCTCTACCCATACCCTAACCCTCGCCTAAGTCCTAACCCTGGCTCAAAACTTAACCCTTACTCTAAATATAAACGTACACCTATCCCTAAATCTAACCCTAAACCTAGCCCTAATCCTAACCTTAATTCTAGCACTAAATCTAGCTCTAAAAATACCCATTACCCTAAACATAACCCTGAATCTATTGATAACACTACGCCTAACCCTAACCCTAAACCTAACCAGAAAACTATTCCAAGACCTAACCCTAAACTTCACCCTCACCATAGACCTAACCCTAGCTCAAACCCTAAACCTTACCATAAACCTAACCATAACCATAAACCTAACTCTAAGGCTAACCCTCATCTAACTTTAACCATAAACCTAAACCTACATCTAATTGTATCCATTACCCTAACCCTAACACTACCCCTAATGATGACTGTAGTCCTAACCCTAACCCTAACCGTACTGTATTCTTATCCCTAGACCTAACCCTAAACCTAACCCTCACCCTAGCCCTAAACCTAGCTCAAAACCTAACCTTACACTAAACATAATCCTAAACCTAACCCTAGATCTAACCCTAACCCTAACCCTAACTCAAGGCCTATTTCTAACCACAAACCTAGCCCTAACTTTAGCTGTAACCCTATCCCTTATCCTAACTATAACCCTTACCCTATTGCTAATTCTAGACCTAACCCTAACCCTATTGCTAACCCTAAACTTATCAATTACCTTACCCTAAACTTAACCCTAACCCTAAAACTAATGCTAGGCCTAAGCTGAACAATAACCCTAGCCCTAATTCTCGCCTCAATTTAACCCCATTCCTAACCCTAACCCTAGCCCTAAGACTAACTCCAACTTTCATACTAGCCCTTTCCCTACTTCTAACCCTATCGCTTACCATAACCCTAACGTTAGCTCTAACCTAAACTGAACCTAAACAAAAACCTATCATTACCCTAACCCTAAAAATAAAGATAATTAGAGCCCTAACTCTAAACCCTAACCTCAAACAAAGTCTAACCATGAACCTTGCCATAATAATACCCCTAGCTCTAAACCTGACCCTTACCCTAAACCTAAGCTTTCCACTAGTCCAAGCCATCTAGCTTTAATTTTAACCCTAACCCTAATATTAGGCCTAACCCTAACACTAACCCTAGCCCTGTTCTTAGCACTAATTGATGTCTATTTCTAAATTTAGCGTTAACCCTAACCCTAAGACTAACTCTAACTCTCACCCTTGCCCCATCCCTAGGTCTAATCCTATCCCTTACTGCAACAATAATCCTAGCCCAAACCCTAGCCCTACCCTTAGCCCTAGCCCTAACCTATATCTAACTCTAATCCTTAACCTAACCTAAACCCTAATCCTATTACTAGACCTAACCCTAGCCCTCATTCTAGCTCTAACCATAAACCAAACCCCAACCTTAACCCTGACCCTTATTCTGACCTTAACACTAATTTTAGGATTAATCCTGATCCTAACCCTAAACCAAACTCTAACACCAGCCTTCCTGGTAACCTTATACCTAACCTAACTCTAACACTTGCCCTAAACTAACCCTAAACCCTAACCTAATCCTAAATCTAGCCATAACTCTAGCACTAGAAATCAAGGAAAACCAAGCCTTAGCCCTAATAATAACACTTAGCCTAAACTAAACACTAACTCTTCCTCTAGACCTAACCCTATTCTTAATTCTGGCTTTAATTCTAACCATAATCCTAATCTGAGCACTGACCCTGACAGTAACACTAACCCTAGCTCTTTACATTAATCTAACCCTGAAAGTATACCTAGCCCTAACATTAACCCTAAAACTAGCCCTAATCATAACAAATCCTTAATTTAGCCATAACTCTAACGTATTGCAAAATCTAGCCCTAATCCAAGGCCTACCCTATCTTTAACCCTAAAGCTAACCCTAAGGCTAACCATAGCCCTAACCCTAAGTGAAAGCCTAACTTTAGACCCAATCCTAAGCATAACACTAGCCCTATCCCTAGTTGTAACCCTATCCATTACACTCAGGATAACACCAACCTTATTCTAACCCTAGGCCTAAACCTAATCCTATGCCCATCCCTAACCCTATCCATTACCCTACACCTAACTTGAACCCTAAACCTAAAACTATCATTAACCTATCATTAAATTTAATGGTAATTCAAGCCCTAACCATAAACCATAACCTAACCTTAACCCTCACCCTGGCCCTATTAATACCCCTAGCTCTAAACCAGACCCAAACCATAAACCTAACCCTTACAACAGACCTAGATCTAAACCTAACCCTAAAACTATCCTTAATCCTAACCCTAGACCTGACATTATCCCTAGCTCTAATCCTAGTCCTAACCCTAACACAAACCTTAACCCACATCCTGGACATAATCCTTGCCTTCATCATAACCATAACCCTAACCCTAACCTAAATTGCAATGCTCACTCTATACCTAAAACTAGGTATAATCTCATCCCTTACCCTAACCCTAACTCTAATCAAAACCCTAACAGTAAACCTTGCCCTAAACCTAGTCCTAACTCTAACATTAACACTTGTCCTAATCCCAGATCTAAACCTAGCCTTTATCCTAACCCTAACTCTAACCTTAGGCCTAACCCTAACACTAATCCTAGCCCTAATCTTAGCCCTAGCCCTATCCATTTTCCTAACCCTAAACATAATCCTAACACTAATTTGAGCCCTAACAGTAAACCTTAACCTATCTCTAAACTAAACATAACCCTAGCCCCAAGACTATCTATACCTCTTGCCTTGGACATATAGGGTAGTTCTAACTGTTTCACTTACGACCCCCTTAAACCTAGAACTGATCTTAGCCCTAACCCTAGCCATAGCTCTAAAACAAAACCGAGTCATTGCCCTAATCCTAACCCTTAACATAAACCAAACCCTAACCTTACTCCTATCCCTAACCCTATCCCTAACCTTATACCTAATTCTACTCCTAACCCTAACCTGAAAACTAAACCTGACCCTGACTCTGACCCTAAAACTAAACCTAGGTATAATATCATTTTAACCATAAATCTAAACCCTAACCGTATAAAGAGTGCTAATCATAACCTTACTTCATATATCAGCCATATACTTAACCCTAGCCCTAGCATAATCCAAAACCTAGGCATAATCTGAGCTGTATCCTGAGCTTTAAGCCTATCCCAAGCCCTAACCATAACCCTAGCCCTAACCCTAGTCTAACCCTATCCATTATAATCAACATAAACCTAAACCTACTGCTAACCCTAGGCCTAAACCTAGTGCTATCTCTAATCCTACTTCTATCCATAATCTTAAACCTAACCTGAACCCTAATACTAAGCCTGTCATTACTCTATCCCTAACCCTAATGCTAATTCGATCCCTAACTTTAGACCTTAACCTATCCCAAACCTTATCCCAGACATTTTCCATAATAATACTTCTAACCCTAAACCTGACCCTACCACTAAACTTAACCCTTACACTAGAGGTAGCCATAATCCTAAACATAAATTTATCTTTAAACATAATTCTAGACTTGAAATTAGCCATAGCCCAAATCCTAGCCCTAACCTTAAAACATACACTAGCCCTCATCCTAGCCTTAAACCTAGCCTTAATCATAACAATAACCGTAACCAAAGTCCTAACCCTAATTCTAAATATCACCCTACCTCTAAACCTTGTTACAACATCATCTCTTACCCTAAATTTAATACTAACACAAACCCTACTCTATATTTAAGCTTAACACTAACCATAGCACTAATCCTAGCCTAATTTATCCATTTCCCTAACACAATCCCTAAGACTAAATCTAACTCACACTAGCCTTATCCCTAGTTCTAACCCTAATATATATCATAATCTAACCCTAGCTTTAACCCTTGTCCTACCCTCAGTCATAACCCTAAACCTAGATCTAACCCTAAATCTAAATCTAATCCTAACCTTAAGCTTAAGCCTAACACTAACACTAGCCCTAACCCTAACGCTAATCATAAAATTATCACTAACCCTAACCCTAGAAGTAAAACAAAACCAAGCAATAGCCCTAACCCTAAATCTTAACTTAATCCACCCTAACCTACTTCTAGAACTAGCCCTAGCCCTAATTTGACTCCTAAACTCAACCTTAAAAGTAATCCTCTCACTGACTCATATCCCAACAGTCACCCTAGCTCTAAACATCATCCTAACCTTAAACCAAAATTTACCAATAATGCTATCCCTAATTTGAGTCCTAACCCTAACTCTGACAATCATTTGTATCCTAACACTAACTCTAGCTCTCAATATCACTGTAACCTTAAACCTAACCATAAAAGTAGGCCTACCCTTAAACATAACCCTAAAATTAACCCTAATGGTAACCCTAGTTCTTACTAGCCATTGTCCTAATCCTAGCCCTAACCCTACAACAAAAACTTGCTGTAATTCAAGCTCTAAATCTAGCTTTATCGCTAACCCTAACCCTAACCCTAGCTCTACCCCTATCCCTTACCCTAAGCAAAACTCTAACCCTAATGATAACCCTAGAACTTTTTCTAATTGTTAGGCTAATCAAAATCCAAATCCTTTTAATAGTCCTGACTCTAGCCCTCACAATAGCTCTAATCTTATCCCAAACCCTAACGCTAACCCTGACCCTTATTCTAACACAAACAATAATCCTATGTCTATATCTGAACCTAAGCATAGAGCAAATCCTAACACTGACCGTACCGGTAACCTTATAATTAAACCTAACCCTAACACTAGAACTAAAACTAACTCTAACTCTCACACTAGCCCTATCCCTAGTTCTAAACCTATTCCTTACCATAACCAAAAACCTAAATCTTAAACCAAAAGCCTTAATCTTAAACTGTACCCGAACCCTAGCCCTAACCCTAAGTATAACGCTCGCCCTAGCCCTAAACCTAGGTATGACCCCATTTTCCCCCTAACTCTAACCCTAACCCCTACCCTAACACTAACCCTAACTCTAGCCCTAACGTTAGGTCTAAACCTAACACTTACCCTAGCACTAATCCTAGTCCTGATTTAGCCTAACCTCAAACCTTCTCCTAACCCTATCCCAAAGAATAACTCTACATTTTGCCCTAGCCCTATTTCTAGTTCTAACCTTATCCGTTACACTAACCATAACACTAGCCTTAACCTTAGCCCTAATCCTAGACCTAGTCCTAAACCTAGATCTAATCATAACAAAAAATCTAAGCGTAAACCTCAACCTACCACTAGCCCTAACACTATCGCTGATCCTGAAGCTAGCCCTAACCTTAGCCCTAGCTCTAAAACAAAACTGAGTCATAGCACTTACCCTAACCCTAGACCTAACGTTAGCCCTATCCCTAATTCTTACCTTAATTCTAACACAAACCCTAACCCTACACCTAGCCTTATCCCTAGCCCTAATTTGAGTCCTATCCCTAAAACTAAAGGTAACATTGATCCTGTCTCTGACTAACCCTATCTCTAATCATCACCCTGAAACTAAACCTAACCCTAACACTAGACCTAGACTTAATATTAACCCTAAAACTACCCCTATTCATAACCTTAGATCTTACATTAGACATGGTGCTACCCTAGCCCTAAACTAACCCAAAACCTAGCCCTAATCAAAGCCCTCACCCTAGCTTTAACATTAACCCTAAACCTAACTGTGGCCTTAACACTTAACCTAAACCTAACCCTAAACCTAAACCTGTCCTAATCTAAAAATCAACCTTAGCCATCTCTCTAATCTTAACCATAACACTAGCCCTAACCTTATATGGAATCCTATCCATTACCCTAATCATAACCCTAACCGAATTCTAACCCAAGGCCTAATCCTAATCATAGCCCTATCCTAACCATAACCCTAGCCCTAACTGCAGTTCTAATCCTATTCGTTAACCTACCCATGACCTAACCTGAACCATAGCCCTAATTTTAACCATAACCATAACCCTAACCCTAGATTGAATACTATCCATTACCCTAACCATATCCCTAACCAAATTCTAACTCAAGGCCTAACCCTAATCATAGTCATAACGTAACCATAACCCTAGCCCTAACTGTAGCTCTAATCCTATCCATTAGCCTAACCATAAGCCTAAATGAATTCTATCCCTAGTCCTAACCCTAACTTGATTACTAACCCTAAACCTATCCATCACCCTAAAACTAACCTGAATCCTAAACCTTAACATAACCATTACGCTAACCCTAGATGTAATGCTAATTTGAGCCCTAACCCTAAACATGAATCTAAACCATACCCTAACCCTGACCCTGATCCTAATAATATGCTAGCTATAAACCTGACCCTATCACTCAAAATCACCCTTACAATAGACCTATCCAAAAACCTAACTGTAAAACTATTCCTAACCATAACCCTAGACCTGTAATTAGCCCTAGCTCTAAACATAACACCAACCCTTGCTCTAATCCTAGCTATAAGCCTGGCCTTAATTCTAATCCTAATCTTAACCCTTAGACTAAACTTAATTTTATCCCTTGCCCTAAACCTAAACCTATCTGTAACATCACACCTTACCACAACCCTATTGCTAGCCCTAACACTAGCCCTAAATCTAGGCCTAAACCTAACAATAACCCTAGCAATAATCCTAGCCCTAATACAGCCTAACCCTAAACTAAACCCTAGCCCTAGCCCTAAGACTAAGTCTCTTATTTTTTGCCCTAGGCCTAGTCTTAGTTCTAAACCTATCCCTTACCATAAAACAAAACTTAGCCCTATCCATAGCCCCAACCCTAGCACTAACCTTTACCTTATTCCTAAACATAAATCTAACCCTAACATTAAGCATAAACCTCACCATAACACTAGCTCTAACCCAAATGATAATTGGAAAAATAGCCATAATCCTTCCCTATCCCTAAAACAAACCCAGTCATAACCATAACCCTAACCTTTAAACAAAACAATCACTAACCCTACATCTAGACCTAAACCTATCTTTAATTTGAGCCCTAACCCTAACCCTAGAAATAACCCTGTCTCTGACTCAGACCCTAACACTAACCCTAGCTCTAAATATCGTCCTAATGCTAACCCTAAAACTAGTTCTAATTGAAAACCTACTTCTTACGTTAGCCATAGCCCTAATGCTAACACAAATCCTAGCCCTAATCCGAGCCTTAACCCTAGTTTAAACCCTAACCCTAAACCCAACAGTAGCCCTAAACCTAACCCTAATACAAACCCTAACCATACCTTTAAAACTTACCCTAAGCCAAACCCTCAACCTAATGCTACCCTAGTTCTAATCCTAATCCTTAGCCTACCCAAAACTCTAACTCTATTACTAGTCCTAACTCTTGCCCTCATTCTAGCTCCAAACCTAACCCAATCTCAAACCCTTACCCTGACCCTTATTTTGACCCTAACAGTAACCCTACGTCTAAACTTGAACCAACCCTAAATGGAACCCTAAAAGTACCCCTACCAGTAAAACTATACCTAAATTTAACCATAACACTAGCACTGGACCAAACCTAATCCTTAATAGAGTCATAAATCTAGCCCTAACCCTAAATAAAAACCTGCCCTAGCCATAACAATAGCCCTTAAACTAATGCAAAAGTAGCTCTATTTCTAGACCCAATGCTAGTCCTAATTCTGGCCCTAACCCTAAACCTAACTCTAACTCAAACAGCGATTCTTACCATAACCCAAACCCTAGCTCTAAAATTATCCTAACCCAAAACCTAACCCTAACACTAGACTTATCCATAACCCTAACCCTAAAACTAGTCATAAACATAATCCTACATTTTATATCACCCATAGCCCTAATGCTAGCCATAAACCTCCCACAATACCTAGCCATTATCCTAGCCCTAAACCTAGTACTAATTGTAGCCCTAACTGTAACCCTAGACCTAACACTAACCCTAACCCTAATGCTAGCACTTACCCTAAACGTAACCCTGACATTAACCCTAGGCCTAATCCTAAACTTAACCCTAAACTTAGCTCTAACCCTATCCATTACCCTAAAGATAAACCTAACTTAAATGCTAACCCTAGGCCTAACGCTAACCCTACCCCTAACACTAACATTTTTCATTACTCAAACCTAACTTGATCTCTAAATTTAACCCTATCCATTGCCCTAACCCTAACCCTAAACCTAACACTAAATCAACCCTTAATCCTAAGCCTTTACCTAAACCAAACTCTACCTAACCCTAACACTAACCCTAATCTAACCCTAACCCTAATAATATACCTAGCTCTAAACCTGACCTTTATCCTAAACCTAACCCTTACACTAAACCTAGCCAAAACCTAACCCAAAAACTAACCCTAACCATATACCTAGAACTGACATTACCCCTAGCTTTAATACTAGCCCTAACCCTAATACAAACCCTAGCCCTCATTCTAGCCTGAATCCTAACCTGAACTCTAGCCCTACAACTGATTTTAACCCTTGCATTAGTCCTGAATCTAGCTATAATGCCATCCTTTCCCCTAACTCTAACCCTAATCCTTACCCTAACACTAACCCTAACTCTAGCCCTAACCATAGGCCTAACCCTAACACTAACACTGGTGCTAATCCAATCCCTAATTTATCCCTAACTCTACCCCTAACCCTAGGCCTAAAATGAAATCTAACACTTGCCCTAGCCCTATTTCTAGTTCTAACCCTATCAGTTACTATAACTCTAACACAAGCCCTAACCTTAGCCTTAATCCTAGCCATAGACCAATCCCTAGACCTAACCATAACCCTAAATCTAATTCTAACCCTAAGCCTGAACCTCACCCTACCAGCAGACCTAACACTATTGCTAATCCTAAAAGTAGCCCTAACCCTAGCCTTAGCCCTAAAACAAAACAGAGCCATTGCTCTAACCCCACACCTTAAACGAAACCATAACCCTAAACCTAGCCATAACCTCCTTACTCTAATTTGAGTACTAGGCCTAAAACTAACCCTGACCCTTACTTAAATCCTAACACTAACTCTAGCTATAAATATCACACTAACCCTAAAGGCAATGCTAACACTAGACCTGGCCAAACACTAACTCTAAATTTAACCCAAATCATAACCCTAGATCTTACATTAGTCATAGCCCTAACCCTAGCCATAACATAATCTAAATCTTAGCACTAATCTGAGCCCTAACATTAGCATAAACCCTAACCCTAAACCAAAACCTAATACTAAACCTAGCCTTAATCCTAACCAAAATCATAGCCCTAAACCTACATCTAATCCTATCCATTACCTTAACTGTAACCCTAACCATAATGCTAACCCTAGGATAACCCTAACTCTATCTATAACCCTAACCATATCCATTACCCTAATCCTAAACCTAAACCTAACTCTAATTTGAGCCCTAACACTAAACCTTAACCTAAACAAACACTAACCCTGACTATGACCCTAAAAATACCCTAGTTCTAAAAGTGACCCTATCCCTAAACCTAATCTTTACACTATACCTAGCCATAAACCTAAACCTGAAACTATCCCTAATCACAATAACCCTGGACCTCATATTAGCCCTAGCCCTAATATAGGCCAAAACTTAACACAAATCATAGCCCTCATCCTAGCCATAAACCTAGCCTAATACTAACCCGAAACCTCACCCTAGCCCTACCCCTAATTTTAACTCTCGACCTAGCCATGAACCTAGCTATAACCCCATCCCTTCCCCTAAAACTAAGCCTAAACACTAACATTAACCCAAACCATAGCCCTAATCATAGGCCTAACCCTAACACTAAACCTAGCGCTAATCCTATGTGAACTCCTAACCCTAGGCCTAAGACTGACTCTAACTCTCAACTTAGCCCTATTTCTATTTATAACTCTATCCATTACCATAACCCTAACATTAGCCCTGAACTTAGTCCTAAACCCAGGCATAGCCCTAACCCTTGATCTAGCCATAACTCTAAATCTAACCCTGACCTTAAGCCTAAACTTCACCATACCACTAGCTGAACACTATTACTAATCCTACCACTAGTTCTAACCTTAGCCCTAGCCCTAAAACAAAACTGAGCCATTGCTCTAACCCTAAACCTTAACCTAAATCAAAACCTTACCTTGCAAGTAGCCATAACCTTAGCTGAAATTTGAGTCCTAGGACAAAAACTAACACTGACCCAGACTCATATCCAAACACTAACCCTGGTTCTAAATATGATCCTAATACTAAAGCCAATGCTAACATTAGAAGTAGCCCAAACCCTAACCCTAAAACTAACTCTAATCATAACCCTAACCCTAGCTCTAACCTTAACACAAAATAGCCCTAATCAGAGCCCTAACACTAGATTTAAATCTAAACCTAACCCTAACCCTAACCCTAAACCTAACCCTAACACTAGCGCTAACCCTAGCTCTAGACCTATCTCTTACCCTAAGCCAAACCCTATACATAATATTAATCCTAGTCCTAATCCTAATCCTTAGCCTAAAACAAATATTAACCCTATTAGTAGTCCTAACCCTAGCCCTCATTCTAGCTCTAATCCTAACTCAAAACCTAACCCTAAATTACACCCTTATTCTGACCCTAACATTAATTATAAGTCTAAACCTGACCCTAACCCTAGAACAAATCCTAACACTGGTCTCACTGGTAAACTTATACCTAAACATAACCCTAAAATTAGTTCTAGACCTAAACCTAATACTAAATCTAGCTTTAACTCTACCCCTAGACATAAACAAAAACCTAGTCCTAGCCCTAACAATAATCCTTACCCTAACCCAAACACTTACCCTACACCACGACATAATCCTAGTCCTAATTCTGGTTATAACCCTAACTCTGACTCTAATCTGAACACTGACCCTGATTTATGGGTAAACCTAACTATAAACCTTACCCTAAACCAAAATATAAACCTGACACTAGACCTAGCCATAACCCTATCCCTAAAACTACTGCAATTAGAACCCTAGATTTTACATTACCCATTGCACTAATTTTAGGCCTAAACCTAACACAAAACCTAATCCTAATCAGAGGCCTAAACGTACCCTAAGCATAATAACCCAAACCTAACCCTAGACCTACCCTAACCCTAACCCTCACCTTAGTACTAACACTAGCTCAAAGCTTAATCATAGCCTAAACAAAACCCTAGCCCTATCACTAACAATTACCCTAAACCTAATCCTAATTCTAAACTTAACCCTAGCCCTAACCCTAACAATTACCCTAACTCTAACCCTAGTCCTAACCCTAACCAAAACCCGAACCCAAACCATAACCTTAGACGTAACCCTAAACATAATCCTTGTCATAACCCTCACCCTAACTCAAACCCTAACCCTTACCCTAAACCCAATAGTAAACTTAGTCCTAAAACTAAACTTAAGCCTAAAGCTAACCTTACATCTAATCCAATCTATTACCCTAAACCTAAACCTAACTCTAATGAAAACCTTAGCCCTAACCCTAAACCTAAACCTAACCATTACTATAATGCTAACCATAGACCATACACTAAACCTAAAACTCATCCTAGAACTAACCCTAGCTCAAAACCTTATATTTACCCTAAACCTAATTATAACACTACTCTAAGCTAGAGGTACTAGCCCTAATCCAAACCCTAACATTAACTCTAGCCCTAAACCTAACCATAAACCTAGCTCTAACCCAATACATTACCTGTATGATAACCCTATTCCTAATGCTAACCTTAGGTCTAAACCTAACCCTATCACAAACCCTAAATCTCTCCATTACCCTAAACCTACACTGAACCCTAAACCTAACCATATCCATTACCCTAAACCTAACTTTAACCCTAGATCTAACCTGTACTCCAAATCTTAACCTAAGCCTAAGAATAAGCCTAACACTAACATTACACATAACACTAATACTAATTTTATACATAGCCTTAACCATAAGCCAAAGACTAAACCAAAATTGAACAATATCCCTAACCTTAAACCTTAACTTAATCTAAACCCTAACACAAAACTAAGCCTAACCCTAGCCCTAATTGTAGTCATAACCCTAACCTTAAACTAACTCCGACCCTGACTCATATCCTAACACTCACCCTAGCTCCAAACACCACCCTAAACTTAAACAGAACCCTAACAATTACCCTAGACTTAGTTTGAGTCTTAACCCTAACCTTAAAACTAACCCTGGCCCAACCCATATCCTAATAGTCACCCTAGCTATAAACACTCTCCTTAACTTCAACCGAACTCTAACAGTAATCCTAGCCCTTATTTAAGTCCTAAACCTATCCCTAAAACCAACAGGGTCCCTGACTCATATCCTATCACTATCCCTAGCTATAAATATCACCTTAACATTAAACCTAACCCTAACACTAGACATACCCCTAATCCTAAATCTATGTTTAACCCTAGTTCTTACATTAGCCATTGCCCTAAACCTAGTCCTAACCCTAAAACAAAAACTAGCCCTAATCCGAGACTATACCTAGATTTAACCCTAACCTTAATCCTAACTGTAGCCCTAACCCTAGCTCTAAGCCAATCTCATATTGTTAGTGAAACCCTAGCCCTAATGGTAACCCTAGACCTACCCATAATCCTTATACCAAACAAAACCCTAACCATATTAATAGTCCTAAACCTAGCCCTCACTCTAGCTCTAACCCTATCCCAAACCCTAATTCTAACCTTGACCCTTATTCTGACCCTAACACTAATCCTAGGTCTAAACCTGACCCTATCCCTAAATAAAACCCTAACACTAGCCATAGACCTAAACCTAATCCTAAATCTAGCCTTAACTCTACCCCTATACCTGAACAAAAACCTAGCCAAATCCCTTACAATAAACCTTAACCTAACACAAACACTAACCATACACCTAGACCTAAACCTAGTCCTAATTCTGGCTGTAACCCTATCTCTAACTCTAACCAAACCACTGACCCTGCCTTTAACAGTAAACCTACCTCTAACCCTGACCCTAACCAAATATCTAAACCTAATACTAGACCTAGCCATAACCCTAACCCTAAAACTATCCATAATAATTACCCTAGCTCTTACATTACCCACAGCCCTAAACCTAGGCCTAAACCTAACACAAAACCTAGAGCATATCTTAGGCCTAAACTTAGCCCTAAGCATAACCCTAACCCTAATCCTAAATTAACAGTGGATGAGTCCTAACCCTAGCTCAAAGCCTAACCCTTAACCTAAGCATAAACCTACACCTATTACTAAATATACCCCTAAACCAGCCCTAATTCTAAACTTAACTCTATCCATAAACCTAGCTCTAAACCTACCCATTACCCCAAACCTAACTCTAAATCTATTGATAATGCAAGGCCAAACCATCACTCTAAACGTAACCAGAAAACTAATCCTAGCCCTAACCCTAAATATCACACTCAACATAGACCTAACTCTAGCTCAAACTCTAACCCTTTCCATAAACCTAACATAACCATAGCCCTAACCCTAAACCTAAACCTCATTCTAACACTAACCATAACCCTGTACCTACATATAGCCATATCCATTACTGTAATCCTAATCCTACCCCTAATGATGACACTAGCCCTAATCCTAACTCTAACCCTAACTGTACTATAATCTTATCTCTAGACCTAATTCTAGACCTAACCCTCGCCCTAGGCCTAATCATAGTTCAAAACCTAACCCTTATGCTAAACATAACACTAACACTTACCCTAGTTCTAACCCTAACCCTAACCCTAACTCAAGATATATTCCTAACCATAACCCTAGCCCTAACCTTAGCTCTAAACTTATCCATTATTCTAATCATTATCTCTACCCTAATGCTAACCCTAGGCCTAACACTTATCCTATCCCTAACCCTAACACTATCAATTACCCTAAACCTAACCTGAACCCTAACCCTTACCCTAATGCTAATTCAAGCCCTAACCCTAAACCCTAAACTCAACCAAACTCTAACCCTGACCTTGACATTAATAATTTCCCTAGCTCTAAACTGAAAACTTAACCTAACTGAACTTTACATTAGACCTAGCCACAAACATAACCCTAAAATTATTCTAAATCGTCACCCTAGACCTGACATTAGCCCTAGTCCTAATCCTAGCACTAACTCTAACAAAAACCTGAGCCTTATCCTAGCCCTAAACCTAGCCTAAATCCTAACCCTAAACCTAGCCCTAACCCTAATACTAACCCTAGCCCTAATCTTAGCCCTAATTCCGCCCTATCCCTAACCCTAACCCTAGACCTAAGACTAACTCTCTCACACTATCCTATCAGTATTTCTAAACCTATCACTTACCATAACCCTAAACCTAGCCCTAAACCTTGCTTTATACATAGCCCTAGCACTAATCTTAGATCAAAATCTAAATCTAACCCTAAATCGAAGCCTAAGCCTATGCTAACACTAGCCCTAAGCCTAACACTAATCCTAAAACTAGCCCTAACCCTAACCCTAGCCCTGAAACAAAACCAAACTATAGCTCTAACACTAACCCTTAAAGTAAACCAAACCTTAACCATACACCTACCACTAACCCTAAGCCTAATTCGAGTTTTAAGCCACTCCCTTAAACTAAACCTGACTCTGACTCTGACACTAACACTATCCCTAGATCTAAACATCACCCTTACCCTAAACCAAACCCTAACACTGAAACTAGCCCTAATCTCAACCCTAAAATTAGCCCATGTAATTCTGGTACTTACATTAGCCATAACCGTAACCCTAGCACTAACTTAACACAAAACCTAGCCCTAATCTGAGCACTAACCCGAGCTTTAAATCTAACCATAACCCTAACCCTAGCCCTAACCATAACCATAAGCCTAGCACTAACCATAGCTCTAACTCTATCCATTATAATAACCCTAACCCTACCCTAATGCTAAACCTAGGCCTAACCTAACCCTATCTCTAAACATATCCCTATCCATTTCCCTAAACCTAACATGATTCCTAATATTAAGCCAAACATTATCCTAACCATAACCCTATAGCTAATTCTATCCCTAACTTTAAACCTTAACCTATTCCAAACCCTAACCCAGACCTTGACCTTAATAATATGCTGATCCCTAAACTTGACCCTAACCTAAACCTTAAACTAGATTTACACATAATCCTAAATCTAAAACTCTCTTTAAACATAATTTTAGACATGAAATTGGCCATACTTCTAATCCTAGGCCTAACCATAAAACAAACCCTAGCCCTTATATTGCCCTAAACCTAAACTTAAGCAATACCCTAATCCTAACCATATCCCTAACCCTAATTCTAAACATCACCCTATCAACCTAGGTATAACACCATCCCTTACCATAAACTTAATCATACTTCTAAACCTAACTCTATGCTTATGCTGAACACTAACCCTAACCCTAATCGTAGCCCTAATTCTAGCCCTATCACTAACCCTAACCCTAACTTTAGCCTGAAGACTAACTCTAAGTCTCACACTAGCACTATTGCTAGTTCTAACCCTATCTCTTATCATAAACCTAACCCTAGCCCTAACCCTAGCCCTATCCTTAGTCCTAGCCCTAACCCTAGATCTAACCCTAACTCTAAATCTAACCTTAAACCTAAGCCTATGCCTAACACTAACACTAACCCTAACCCTAATGCTAATTGTAAATATATCCCTAACCCTAAGCCTAGCTGTAAAACAAAACAGAGCAATAGCCCTAACCCTAAACCTTAACTTAAACCAAACACTAACACTACATTTAGACCTAAACCTAGACTTAATTCGAGTCCTAACAGTAACCTTAAAACTAACCCTGAACCTGACTAATATCTTAAACTCACCCTAGCTCTAAACACCATCCTAACCTTAAACCAAAACCTAACAGTAAACCCAGGCTTTACTTGAGTCCTAACCCTAACCCTAAACATGACTCATATCCTAACACTAACCGTAGTTCTAATTATCACCCTAACCTTAAACCTAACCCTAAAAAAAACACTAGACCTACCCCAACCCTAACCCTAAAACTAACCCTAATTGTAACCCTATTTCTGATGTTAGTGATTGCCCTTACGCTCGCCCTAACTCTAACACAAAACTTGCTCTAATCTGAGCCCTAAACCTAGATTTAAACCTAACCCTAACCCTTGCTGTAACTCTAACACAAAACTGGCTCTAATCTGAGCCCTAAATCTAGCTTTAACCCTAACCCTAATCCTAGCCCTCACCCTAGCTGTAAACCTATCATTTACCTAAGTGAAACCCTAACCTTAATCATAACCATAAACCTATCCCTAATACTTAGGCTGACCAAAATCCTAATCGTGTAAATAGTCCTGACCCTAGTCCTTATTTTATCTCTAATCCTATCCTAAAACCTAATGCTAATCCTGACCCTTATTCTGACTCTAACACAAACCCTAGGTCTAAACCTGACCATAACACTAGAGTAAAACCTAACACTGGCCCTAAAAATAAACTTATACCTAAACCTAACCCTTACCCTAGCCCTAAGACTAACTCTAATTCTCACACTAGCCTTATCCTTAGTTCTAACCCTATACTTACAATAACCCTAACCCTAGCCCTAACCCTAGACATAACCCTAACTCTAAATCTAACCCTAAATCTAAGACTAAGCCTAACACTAACATTAGCGCTAACCCTAATGCTAATCATAAAACTAGACCTAACCCTAACCCTAGCAGTAAAACTAAACAGAGCAATAGTCCTAACCCTAAAACTTAACATAATCCAAAACCTAACACTACACCTAGTCGTAAGCATAGCCTAAATTCGAGTCCTAACTCTAACCTTAAAGCTAACTCTGACCCTGACTAATATCCTAACACTCACCCTAGCTCTAAATACCCTCCTAATATTAAACCAAAACCTAACATTAACCTTATCCCTAATTTAAGTCCTAATCCTATACCTGACCTTGACTCATATTCTAAAACTAACCCTAGCTCGAAATATCACTCTAACCTTAAACCTAACACTAACTAGCCCTACCCCTAATTTAACCCTAAACTAACCCTAGTTGTAACCCTAGATCTTATATTAGCCATTGTCCTAACCATAGCCCTAACTCTAGCACATAAAGGAGCCCTAAGCAGAGCTCTAAACTAGCTTTAACCCTAAAGCTAACAATAACTCTAGCCCTAAACCTAGCTCTAACCCTATTCCTTAACCTAAGTGAAACCCTAACCCTAATGGTAACCTTAAACCTATCTCTAATCCTTAGGCCAACCAAAATACTAACCCCATTAATAGTCCTGGTCCTATCCCTCATTCTAGCTGTAAACCTATCCCAAACCCTAATGATAACCTGACCCTTATTCTGACCCTAAGAATAACCCTAGGTCTAAACCTGACCCTAACCCTAGAACAAACTCTAACACTGGCCCTACTGGTAAACTTATACCTAAACTTAACCCTAAAACTAGTTCTACACCTAAACCTAATTCTAAATCTAGCCTAAACTCTAGCCCTAGACAAAAAAAAAAAAAAAAACATAGTCCTAGCCCTAACAATAATCCTTACCATAACCCAAATACTAACCCTAACTCTAGACCTAATCCTAGTACTAATTCTGACTGTAACCCTAACTCTAACTCTAATCTGAACACTGACCCTGATTTTAATGGTAAACCTACCTCTAAACCTGACGGTAACTGAAAATATAAACCTAACACTAGACCTAGATATAACACTTACCCTAAAAGTAGCCCTAATCATAACCTTAGCTCTTACATTACCCACAGCCTTAACCCTGGGCCTTAATCTAACACAAAACCTAGAGCTAATCCTAGGCCTTACCGTAGACCTAAGTGTAAAATTAACCCTAACCCTAGCCCTAACAGAAACCTAACCCTCCCCTTAGTATTAACCCTAGCTCAAAGCCTAACTCTTACCATAAACATAAACCTAGAACTGTCTGTAAATCTAACCCTAACTCTAGCCCTAATCCTAAACTTAACCCTATCCATAACCCTAACCCTAAACCTAGCCCTAAGACTAAATCTCTCACACTAGTTCTATCCTTAGTTCTAAGACTATACCTTACTGTAACCATAACCCTAGTCCTAACTCTTAACCTATCCCAATTCCTAGACCTAATCCTAGATCTAAACCTAACTCTAAATCTAACCCTAACCCTAATCTTAGCAGTAAAACCAAACTGAGAAATAGCCCTAACTCTAAACCTTAACTTAAACCAAACCCTAACACTACACCAATACCTAACCATAGCCTTAATTCGAGTTCTAACCCTAACCTTAAAACTAACTCTGACACTGACTCATATCCTAACAATCACCCTAGCTCTAAACACCCTCCAAAGCTTAAACCGAAACCTAACATTAACCCTATTCCACATTGAGTCCTAACACTATACCTGACCCTGACTCACTAACATTAACCTTATCTTTAAATATTAAACTAAGATTAAACCTAACACTAACACTATACCTACCCTTAACTCTTACCCTAAAAATGAACCCAATTGTAACCCTAGTTCTTACATTAGACATTGACCTCACCCTAGCCCGAGCCCTAACACAAAAACTAGCCCTAATCCGAGCTCTAAACCTAGCTTTAACCTTAAACGTAACCCTAACTCTAACCCTAAACCTAGCTCTGACCCTATCCCTTACCCTAAGGGAAACCCTAATCCTAATGGTAACCCTAGACCTATTCCTAATCCTTAGGCTAACCAAAATCCTATTCCCATAAATAGTCCTGACCCTAGCCCACATTCTAGCTCTAATCCTATCCCAAACCCTAAATCTAAACCTGACCCTTATTCTGACCCTAACACTAACCCTAGCTCTAAAACAACCCCTCACCCTAGACCAAATCCTAACACTGGTCCTACTTGTAACCTTATACATAAATCTAACCCTAAAATTAGTTCTAGTCCTAAACCTAATCCTAAATCTAGCTTTAACTCTACGCAGAGACCTAAACAAAAAACCTAGTCCTAGCCCTAACAATAATCCTTACTCTAAACCAAACACTAACCCTACCCCAGGACCTAATCTTAGTCCTGATTCTGGTTGTAACCTTGACTCTAACTTTAATTCGAACACTCAACCTGCCTTTAAGGGTAAACCTACATTTAAATCTGACCCTAACCAAAAATCTCAACCTAACACTAGACCTATCCATAACACTATCCCTAAAACTAGCTCTAATCATATTTCTAGCTCTTACATTACCCACATCCCTAACCCTTGGCCTAAACCTAACACAAAATCCTGGGCCTTAACCTAGTCTTAAGTGTAACCTTATCTCTAACCCAAGCCGTAACCCAAATTTAAACATCACCTTAGTCCGAACCCTAGCTCAAAGCCTAACTTTTAACATAAACATAAACCTAGAACTATCCCTAACTCTAACCCTAAACCTAACCCTAATGATAACCCTGGCCTTAACACTAACCATAAGCCTTAACCCAAACAGAAAAATAACCCCAAACCTAACCCTAAACCTAACGCTCACTATAATCTAACCATAGTTCAAACCCTAATCCTTACCATAAACCTAAACATAACCATAGCCCTAGCCCTAACATAACCTTAAATATAACCCTATCCCTAACCCTAAACCTATATCTAACAGTATTCATTACCCTAACCCTAATGCTAACCTAAATGATAACAATAGCCCTAACCCTAACCCTAACTCTAAACCTACTGTGATCCTATCCCTGGACCTAACCCTGAACTTAACCCTTGCTCTAGCCCTAATTGCAGCTCAGAACCTAACTCTTACACTAAATATAATCCTAACCACAACCCTAGTTCTAACCCTCTCCTTAATCCTAACTCAAGACCTAATCCTAACCATATCACTACCTCTAATCTTAGCTCTAACTGTATCCATTATGCTAATAATAGCCCTTACCCTAATGCTAACCTTAGGCCTAAACCTAACTCAAGACCTAATACTAACCATAACCCTAGCCCTAAACTTAAACATAGCTGTATTCATTACTCTAAACTTAAACCTTACCCCAACCTAACCCTAACTTTATCACTAACACCAACCCTATAAATTACCCTAAACTTAACCTGAACCCTAAATCTAACCCTATCATTACTGTAACCCAAACCCTTATGTTAATTCGAGCTCTATCCCTAAACTCAAACCTAAACCAAACTCTAATCCTGACTCTGACCCTAATAACTCCCCTAGCTCTAAACCTGACCCTACCCTGAACCTCACTCTTAGAGTAGACCTAGCAAATAACCTAATGCTAAAACTATCCCTAACCATAACCCTAGACCTGAAATTAGCCCTAGAAAAAATCCTACCCCAAGTCTAACACAAACCCTAGCCCTTATCCTAGCCCTAAACATAGCCTTAGTCATAACCCAAAACATAGCCCTAATCTTAGACCTAACTTAACCCTATTCCTATCCCTAATCCTAATCCTAGTCCTAAGACTAAGTCAAACTCTCACCCTAGGCACAAAACTAATTCTAACCCTATCCCTTACTGGAACCCTAAATGTAGGCCTAACCCTAGCCCTTTCCTTACTCCTAGCACTAACTCTAGGTCTAACCCAAACTCTATATCTAACCCTCAGCTAAGCCTAAACCTAAATCTTACACTAGCCCTTACACTAACTCTAACACTACTCCTAAACCTAGCCCTAACTCTAGACCTAGCCCTAATACAAAACAGAGACATAGCCCCAACCCTAAACCTTAAACTAAACCAAACCCTACACCTAGCCATAAGCCTAACCCTAATTCGAGTTTTAAGCCGAACCCTAATATGAATTCTGACACTGACTCTGAGCATAAAACTAACCCTAGCTGTAAACATCACCCTAACCCTAAACATAAACCTAACACAACACCTAGCCCTAACCTAACCCTAAAACTAGCCCTAATTTCAACCCTAGTACTTAAATTATCTGTAACCCTAACCCTAGCCCTAACTTAACCCAAAACCTATTCCTAAACCGAGCCTAAACCAGGCTTTAACCCTAAACCTAACCTTAACCCTAACCCTAGCACTAGTAATAACCATAATCCTAGTCTTAACACTAGATCTAACCCTATCAATTACCCTAACCATAACGCTAACACTAGGCCTAAACTTAACCTTATCCCTAATCCTAACCCTATCCATTATCTTAAATCTTACCTGAAACCTAAATCTAACCCTATCATTACCCCAATTCTAAACTTATTGTAATTTTAGGCCTCAATTTAAAACTTAACCTATCCCAATCACAAATCGCAACCCTGACCCTAATAATACCCTTAGCTCTAAACCGGAACCTAAACCTAAACCTAACCCTTACACTAGATGTAGCATAAACCTAATCCATAACTATCTTTAACTGTAATGTTGAACTTGAAATTAGCCCTAGACCTAATCCTAACCACAAACCTAGCCTTAATCCTAACCACAAACCTAGCCTTAATCCTAACCCAAACCATAGCCTGAGCTTTAACCATAATGCTAACCCTCACCCTAGACCTAAACCTAGCTAAAATCCCATCCTTTACCCTAAACCTAACAATAACCCTAAACACAACCTTAACTCTAAACCTAAGCCTAACCCAAAACCTAAACCTAACCCTAGCTCTAACCCTAGGCCTAACACTAACACTAAGCCTAACACTAATCCTAGCCCTAGTTTAATCCTATTTTAACCCTAAACATAGCCCTAGTCTAAATCTAACTCTTTCCCTATCCCTATCCCTAGTTCTATACTTAGCCCTAGCTCTAACCCTAGATCTAAACCTAACTCAAAATCTAAACCTAACTCTAAATTTAACCATAGCCATAATCCTAAACCAAACCCTAACACTAGCCCTAACATTAATGCTAATCCTAAAATTTGTCCTACCCCTAGCCCTAGTCATAAAAGAAAACCAAGTCATATCCCTGACCCTAACCCATAACCTAAACCAAACCGTAACACTACACGTAGCCCTAATCCTAACTCTAAAACTAACCCTGACCCTGACACTGAACCTAACATTAATCCTAGCTCTAAACACACCCTAACCTTAAATTAACCCTAACTAGAGACCTAGCCTAAACCCTAACCCTAAAACTAGCCCTAATCGTAACCCTAGTTCATACATTAGTCATTTTCATAACACTAGTCATAACCCTAACAAAAATCCTACCCTTATTCTGAGCCCTAACCCTAGCTTTAACCCTAATCTTAACCCTAAAACTAACCCTAACCTTAACCCTAACCCTAACCCTAGCCCTACCCTAGCTCTAACACTTTCCCTTACCTTAAGCCAAACCCAAACCCAAATGCTAACCCAAGTCCCAACCCTAATCCTTAGCCTAACTTACACTCTAACCGTTCTAGTAGTCCTATCCCTAGACGTCATTCTGTCTCTAACTCTAACCCTGACTCTTATTCTGACCCTAACAGTAAACCTAGGTCTAAACCTGACCCTAACCCTAAATGAAATTCTAACACTAGCCCTATTGGGAACCCTATACCTATAACTATCCCTAACACTAGACCTAGACAAAAACTAATCCTAAATGTAGCTATAAGTGTAGCCCTACACTTAAACTGAAACCTAGCTCTCTTCCTAACAATAACCCTTAGCCTAAACCAAACAATTATCCTACCCCTAGACCTAACACTAGTCCTAATTCAGGCTCTCATTCTAACCCTAACCCTATCCTGAACACTGAACTTAACCCCAACCCTTAACCTAGCTCTAAACCTGAACCTAACCCAAAACCTTGTCCCAACACTAGACCTAGCCATAACCCTAACCCTATAACTAGCCCTAAGCATAACCCTAGCTCTTACATTACCCATAATCAAAACACTAGTACTCAACCTAACACAAAACATAGCCCTAATCCTAGGCCTAAACTTAGCCTTAAGCATAACCCTAAACCTAACCCTAGTCCTAATATTAAACCTTGCTTAGACCTAACCCTAGCTCAAAGACAAACCCTTACTCTAAACATAGACCTAAACCTAACCTAAACTGTAACCCTAACCCTAATTCTAATTCTAACCTTAATCCTAGCCCGAACTTTAGCTCTAACCCTATCAATTACCCTAACCCTAAACCTAGCCCTAATCATAACCCTATCCCTAAAACTAAACCTAACCCTAAACATAAATGTAAACCTAGACCTAACCCTACACCTAACCATCACCATAGCCCTAACTCTAGCTGAAACACTAAGCCTTACAATAAACCTAATCCTAACACTAGCCCTAACCCAAACCATAAGACCTAACCCGAAATCTAACATTATAAATTATCCTAAACCTAACGCTAAACCTAATGAAAACTCGAGCCATAACCCCAACCCTAAACCAAACCCTAACCATAAAAAAACCCCTATACCTAAACTTAAACTTCACCTCACCCTTGCCCTAACCCTAGCTCAAACACTAATCCTTACCCTAACCTAAACAAAATCCTAGCCCTAAACCTAATACTTACCATAAACCAAATCCTAGGCCTATCCATAAACCTAACTCTTATCCTAGACTTAATCCAAACCGTAACCTAGCCCTTACTCTAGCTCTAAATATATCCATTACATTAAACATAATGTTAAACCTAATGCTAACCCTAACCCTATCGCTAAACCTAACACATGCATTACCCTAAAAATTAACTGAAATTAACTGAAACTTAAAATTAACAGTATCCATTACCCTAACCCCCAGCCTAACCCTAACACTAATTCAAGACCTAAGTCTAACTCTAAGTCTCATCCTAGCCATATCCCTAATTCTAACCCTATCCCTTATCATAAACCTAGCACTAACCCCCTAGCCCTAACCCTAGCCCTAGATCTTACCCTAACTCTAAATCTAACCCTAACCCTAAGCCTAAACCTCACCCTAACCCTAGACCTAAACCTAAAACTAATCCAAAATTCAGTCCTAACGCTATTCCTAGCCATAAAACAAAACAGAGCCATAGCCCTAACCCTAACCCTTAGCTTTATCCAAACACTTACCCTATATCTAGCCCTTAACTTAATCCCTAATTTGAGTCCTAACCCTAACCCTAAAACTAACCTGATCCTCACTCTGACCCTAACACTAAACCTAGCTCTAAACATCACCCTAACACTAAACCTATGCTTTGCATATTTCAGCATAGCGTTGCATTCACAAGGAACAAAGCAGAGTGTGCCCACAGAGAACTGATTGAGTGTGGGAAGTTTCAAGCAGCTAACACCAACTCTGTTTGTCATCCAGCTCCATTTACAATTATCCATATAAGTCAAGATAAAGTGAAACCTTAAAACACAAACTATTCCTGAAAGTGAACCTTGAACTGAGAAGGCCCAAACCTGGTGAACATAGTAAGGCAAGATAAAAGATGAATCCTGCCTGGTATCAAAGAAATATGAACAAAACTAACTCTAACCCTAACACTATTTCTAACCCTAGCCCTAAACCTAACAATAACCCTAAGCTGTTTAGAGAACCTTTGATCATAGAAGTCCCAAATTTGGAGTGCTTTGTAGAGAAAGGTAACAGATGAATCCTGCCCAGTATCAAAGAGTCACCACAAAGAACTGATTGAGTGTGTGAAGTTTCAAGCAGCTAGTACTAACAATGGTTGATTTACAGCTCCATTTTCATTCACATCTATAAACCATAATAAAGTGAAACATAAAAATTCAAACTGTTCCTGACAGTGAACCAGTAAACCTTGAAGGTCCAAACTTGGGGATCCTATTAAGGCTAGGAAAAGGATGAATCCTGTACAGTATCAAAGCAATCATTCAAAAAAAAGTTGAAGCTTGCTCCTAAAGTGCTCTCAGATAAAGCTGTTTCTTTCTACTTCACCTTTGGGCTACTTCCACAAGAAACAAATGAGAGAATGCACACTGAGAACTGATTGAATGTGTGAAGTTTCAAGCAGCTAGCACAAACCCTGTTTGAATTCCAGCTTCATTTCCATTAACCCCTATAAGGCAAAATGAAATGAAACACGAAAATTAAAACTGCTCCTGAGAGCAATTCCCTTTACTTGAGAGGCACAAACATGGGGAGTATACTAAAAATAGGAAAAAAGATGAATCCTGCCCAGTATCAAAAAAGTTGAAAAAAAACTAACTCTAACCCTCGCCCTAACTCTAACCATAACCATAACCCTAACCTGTTAAGAGAATCTTTGATCATAAAAGTTTCAAACTTGGGGATACTAGTGCGGTAAGTTACAGATGAATTCTGCACAGTATCAAAAAAATCTGACCAAAGAATTGGGGGCGGTATTTCACTGCATGCATATTGTCCTGTTTTCTCCTAAAGTGATCTTGGATAAATTTATTTTGCATGCTTCATCTTACAACTACTTTCACAAGGAAGAAACCAGAGAAAGCCCAAAGACAACTGATTGAGTATGAGAAGTTTCAACCAGCTAGCACCGATTCTCTGATTTCTAGCTCCATATGCATTTACCCATATAGGTCAAAATGGAGTGAGACATTAAAAACAAACTATTCCTGACAGCAAACCATTGAACAAAGAAGGCCCAAAACTAGGGCATATAATAAGGCTAGGTAAAAGATGAATCTTTCCCAGTATCAAAGAAATTTGAACTAAACATACTCTAACCCTAATACTATATCTAAAGCTAGCCTTAACGCTAATCCTAAACCTAACCCTAACCTGTTTAGAGAATCAACAATACTAGATGTCCCAAATGTAGGGGCCTTACTGAGGCAAGCTAATAGATGAATCCTGTGCAGCATCTAAGAAATCTGACAAAATAATTTGGGGAGATAGTTCAGTACATGCCTATTTTCTTGTTTTCCAATAAAGTACTCTCAGAAAAAGCTGCTTTGCATGCTTCACCTTAGGGTTACATTCACAAGGAACAAACCAGAGAGTGCACACAGAGAACTGATGGAGTGTGAGATGTTTCAGTCAGCTAGCACAAAACCTCTTTGATTTCAAGCTCCATTTACCTTCACCATATAGGTCAAAATGAAGTGAAACCTCAAAATACAAACTGTTACTGTCAGCGAACCATTGAACAGAGAAGGCCCAAACATGGGGAACATAGTAAGGCTAGATAAAAGATGAATGCTGCCCAGTATCAAGAAAATTTGAACAAAACTAACTCTAAACCTAACACTAGGTCTAATCCTAGCCCTAACCCTAACTGTAACCTTAACCCTAACCTGTTTAGGTAACCTTTAATCATAGAAGTCTCAAAGTTATGAAGCCTAGTGGGGCAAGCTAAGAGATGAAAAATGCACAGTATCAAGGAAATCTGACCAAACAATTGTGGGAGGTAGTTCATTACATGCTTATTTCTCTGTTGTCTCCTAAAGTGCTCTCGGATAAAGTTGTTTTTGCATGCTTCTCCTTTGGCCTAGATTCAATGGAAAGAAAGCAGAGAATGCTCGCAGAGATCTAATTGAGTGTGTGGCGTATCAAGCAGCTAGTACCAACTCTGTTTGATTTCCAGCTTCATCGTCATTCACACCTATAGGCCACAATGAAGTGACACCTAAAAATTCAAACTGTTCCTGACAGTGAGCCATTGAACTTAAAGGTTCCAAACTGGGGATACTATTAAGGGTAGGTAAAGGATGAATCCTGAATAATATCAAAGTAATTTGACCAAAAAATATTGAAGATTGCTCCTAAAGCACTCACAAATTAAGCTATTTCTTTCTATTTAAGCATAAGGTACTTCCACAAGAAACAAACCAGAAAATGCACACTAAGAACTGATGGAACATGTGAAGTTTCAAGCAAACTTTCAAACCAACTCTGTTTGATTTCAAGCTCTAGTGAAACATTAAAATACAAATTGTTCCTGTCAGTGAATACAGAATACAGAAGGCCCAATCATGGTGAGCATAGTAAGGCTAGGGAAAAATGAATCTAGCCCAGTATCAAAGAAATTTGAACAAAAATAACTCTAACACTAGCTCTAAACCTAACCCTAACCCTAACTGTATAACTAACTCTTACCTGTATAGAGAACCAATGATCCTAGAACTTCCCAAACTTGAGGAGTCTATTGGGGTAAGCTTAAAGATGAATGCTGTGCAGTATCAAAGAAATCAGATTAAATCATTGGGAGACTTATTTCAGTACATGTATATTTCTCTGTTTTCTCCTTATGGTCTCTCGTATACAGTTACTTTTTTTTTTTTTGCATGCTTCATCTTTAGCCTACCTTCAAAAGAAAGAAACCAGAAAGTGCCCACTGAGAACTGATTGTGTGAAGTTTCAAGCACCTACTACCAACCCTATTTGATTTGGAGCTCAATTTTCTTTCACATCAATAAGCCATAATGAAGGGAAACCTTAAAACACAAATTGTTCCTGACAGCAAACCCTTGAACGGACAAGGCCCAAACATGTGGAGCATAGTGAAGCTAAGTAAAAGAAGAATCCTGCCCAGTATCATAAAAATTTGAAGAAAATTAGGGCCACATGGGCTTCGCCATGTGGATGCTCTCGGTGCAGACAGAAGTCTCCGCTGTGCATTCTCTCAAGGCTCAGATGGAAGTCTTGGCCTAGTGTGGGCTCTGGGCTTAAAGGAAAGACTCAGCTGGGCTGGCGCTCTTGGCACACAGGGTAGGCAGCTTATCTTGGGGATCACCAGACCAAGCTCTGGACTTGGCACAAGGTCAGCCCAGAACCACCCAATTCAGCAAACACCCTACACAGGTAATAGATGGAATCCATCTTTCAAAACCTTACTCAGCATCTATCAGTGGGCATGGCTACCAGCTCAGTTCAGTGGCTGCTCAGGTACCTGGTTTCCAACTCCCCTACCTCCAGCTATGATAACTCAAGATTTTTCTCACAAGCTTTTCTGTGGGGCATAGCTATCAATGTGGAACAGCAACTGTACCGGCACCTGGTTTCCATCTCAGAGACAAAGAATAGGGAGGCTACCAGTAGAAGCTCAAACCCTCTCACACTGGCTACCTCCATCAGCCGGAGCACAGAGACTCTAATTAGGAATAGACAACTCCAAATACTGCAAGAAAAGAAAACAGAGTTCTGAGATACATTTTTTTCTTTCTTAATTTTCTTTTCTCCCTCTTCTCATCCATTCTCCTCTAGCCTTCCCCCTCTTATCCTCACAACCTCAACATATGTGAAAACAAGAACTTTGCCTAAAATTGGACTTTAAGAACTGAATCCGGTGCTGGGTTCGATCCTCAGCACCACATACAAATAAAAATGTTTTGTCCTCCAAAAAGTAAACAATAAATATTTTAAAAATTCTCTCTCTCTCTCTCTCTCTCTCTCTCTCTCTCTCTCTCTCTCTCTCTCTCTCTCAAAAAATAAAGAACTGAATCACCAGAATAGTAAAATATAGAGGAATTGCATAGACACCTCCTCACCTCCCTTTATTTTCTCTTATATTCTTTCTCCCTCTCTTTCTTTCTTTCTCTCCTAGTTATTTTTTCTTCTTTTTTTTCCTCCTTCTATCCTACTTCTAACCTCTTAATTTTTACTATTTATACACAGGGTAATTTTATGAATACAGATAAGGAATTTGAATTTTTACATTCTTCTGTAAATTACCAGTCTATTCATTACAGTTCTCCTCCAATTTGCTAAGATAGATTAATCTCATACCCTCACTCCTTTGAGCCTTAAGGTAGCATCCAACCTCTGATCATCTATTTTCTATATACCACCAGAAATGCTATGCCTTTTATGAAAACAATGACTATATTCTAAATAATAATTGAAGCCAACATCTTTAGACATAGGGGGTCTAAATATGAATGTATTTATAATAGTTAGGCTTAGGCTTTTGTTTAGGTTTATATTTAGAGTTAGGTTTTTATCTATGCTTAGGGTTAGGGCTAAGGAGAGGGCAAGGGTTAGGACTATGGATAGGGCTAGGTTTAGGGTTATGGTAAGGAATAGGGTTAGAACTAATTAACTAGGGTTAGGGATAGGGCTAAATTAAGGCTAGGGTTAGTGTTAGGTTTTGGCCTTGGGGTAGGGTTAGAGTTAGGGTTACGTGTAGGTTAAGGAAATGGGTTATAGCTAGTTTGAGGGCTAGGCGAGGGTTAGTATTAGGATTAGGGCTAAGATTCGGGTTAGGGTTATGATTAAGGCTAGGTTTAGGGCTAGTGTTTTTTTTAGGCTTAGGGCTAGTATTAGGGCTAGGGCTAATGTCAGGTATAGTGTTACAGTTAGGGATAGATTTAGTGATAGCTTTATGGCTTGTTCCAGTGTAAGCGTTAGGTTTAGGGTAGGGTTCAGCTTTAGAGCTAGGGTTATTATTAGGGTCAGATTTGGTTTAAAGCTAGGGTTGCGTTTAGAGCTAGGGAGAGTGTTAGGATATGAGTCTGAGTCAGGGTTAGTATTAAGGTTAAGGTTAGGACTTGAATTAGGGCTAGGTTTAGGTTGAGGTGTAGTGCTAGGTTTTGGTTTAAGTTAAGGTTTAGTGTTAGGGCTATTGCTCCGTTTTGTTTTACTGCTAGGATTAGGTCTAGTGTTGCAGTTAGGGGTAGATTTAGGGTTAGGTTTGTGTCTAGCTCTAGTGTAAGTGTTAGGCTTAGTGTAAGGGTCAGGTTTAGACCTAGGTGTATTTTTATAGTGTCAGGATCGGGTTTAAGGTTTGTTTTAGGTTAAGGTTTAGGGATAGGTCACAAATGAGTGTTAGGGTTAGGCTTAGAGTAATGTATAGGGTCAGGTTTAGGATTCAGTGTAGGTTTAGTATAATGGAAATGTTTCAGGATAGCAATAGGATTAGGCTTAGGCCTAGGCTTAGCATTAGGATTAGGATTATGATAAGGATAATGTATAAGGTTAGAGCTAGGGTTAGGGCTAAGTTTGTGGTTAAGATTAGGGCTAGAGTTAGAGTTAGGGTTTGGATTAGGGCTAGTAAACCTAGATTAGGGTAGGTTAGGGTGAGGTTTAAGGTAAATCTTCAGTTTTGAGCTTGGTTAGTCCTAGGGTGAGGGTTAGGTTTAATTTTAGGTTTAGGGTTAGTGTTATGTTTATGATCAGGGTTAGGTTTAGGGTTAGGTCTAGGGTTTTCATTAGGTTTAAGGTTAGGTTTAGAATAATAGATTTGGTTAGATGTATGGTTAGCTTTTGGATTAAGCTTAGGTTTAGGGTTAAGTTTAGTTTTAAAGCTGGATTTACTGTTGGGTTTATGGTAAGGGTTAAGTTTTGAGTTAGGGTTAGGGTAAAGCAATGGTTAAGTTTAGCATTAGGTCTAGGGTTAGGTTTATGTTTTGTGTTAGTGTTTTGGTTAGAGTTAGGGCTAGAGTTATTACATTTAGCTTTAAAGATATGATAATGGCTAGGGTTAGAGCTAGTGTTAAGGTTAGGATTAGGGCTAGGGTTACATTTAGGGTAGGGATAAGGCTAGGGTTATGTTTAGGCTAAGGGTTAGGCTGTGAGCTAGGGTTAGGACTAAGGTGAGAATTACGGTTAGGTTTAGAGCTAGTGTTAGGGTGAGGGTTATACTTAAGGTAGGTTTAGGCCTTGGATTATGGCTAAGTTCTGTGTTAGGTTTAGGCCTAGGGTTAGTACTGTGGGTAATGTAAGATTTAGGGTTCTACATACGGATAGTTGTAGGTGAGGGTTATGGCTATGTCTAAAGTTAAGTTTAGATTTTGGTTTATTGTCAGGTTTAGAGCTAGGATTAGTGTTAGTGTCATGGTAAGAGTTCATGTTAGAGTTAGGATTAGGGTGAAAGCCAGAATTAGGACAAGTTAGGTATAGGGGTAGGGTTAGTGTTTGTATTAGGTTAAGGGTTCCTATTAGGGATAGGACTAAGTTTTGTTTAGGTCTAAGGCTAGAATTATCATTAGATTTAAGATTAGGTTTAGGTTTAGGGCTAGTGTTAGTGTTAGGTTTATATATAAGTTTACTGGTAGGGCTAGTTTCATGGTTTGGTTTAGGTTAAGGTCAGGTTTTGACCTATAATTAGTGTTAGGGTCAGAATATGGGTGAAGTTTAGAGTTTGATTTTGGGTTAGGGTTAGAGCTAGAATGAGGGCTGGGGTGAGGACTAGAAATAGGTTTAGTGTTTTATTTTGTCTAAGGATTAGGATTAGGACTAATGTTATCATTATGAATAGGGTTTAGCTTAGGGTAAGGGATAAGGTTAGAGCTATGGTTAGGTCTACATTTTGGGTTAGGTTTAGGGCTAGGATTAGGGTTAGGGTTAGGGTTAAATCTAGTGTTAGGGCTTGGATTAGTGCTATTTTTGTTTTAGGGTTGGGGCTAGGGTTAGGGCTATGGCCAATGTAAGAACTAGGGTTACGATTAGGGATAGTTTTAGGGTTAGGGTTTGGGCTAGGAGTGGGGCTAGCATTAGCTTTAGGGTTAGAGTGATATTTAGAGCTAGGGTTTGTGTTTGGATAAGAGTCAAGGTCAGGGTTAGTTTTAGGCCTAGAACTCGATTTAGAGCTAGGGTTATGGCTAGTTATAGGATTAGAATTTGCTATAGGGTAAGATTTAGATTTAGAAAATGGCTCGGTTGTGTTTTAGGGCTAGGTCTATGGTTAGGGGTAGTTTTAGGAATAGCAATAGTGTTAGAGCTATTGGTATGGTGAGGTTAAGCTTAAGGATATGGTTAGATTTAGAGATATGTTTAGATCTAGGGTTAGGTATATGGTTTGGGTTAGGGCTAAGGTTAGGGCTAGGGTTACAAATAGAAATAGGGCTAGGGTGAGAGTCTTAGGGCTAGGGTTAAGGCTAGGATTAGGGTTAGGGCTAAATTAGGGCCAGGATTAGTGTTTGGGTCAGTGTTAAGTTTAGGTCTGTGGTTAAAGCTAGGGTAAGGGTTGGTGTTAGTGTTAGGTTTAGAGTTAGTTTTAGAGGAATTTATGGGATTATAGCAAGGTTCGGGGCTAGGATGAGCTTTCAAATTCAGGATAGGGCTAGGGTGAGGGTGAGCGTTAGGATTAAGGCTATGTTTAGGGCTAGGATGAGGGCTAGGGTTTGTGTTAGTTTAGGGCTAGGAATCGGGCTAGTGCTAAGGTCAAGACTAGGGTTATTTTAAGAATAGTGTGAGGGTTAGGTTTAGTGCAGGGGTCAAGTTTAGAGTTAGGTGTATGATTAAGTTAATAGTCGGGTTAGGGTTTGGTTTGGGTTAAGGTTTAGGGTTAGGGCTCTAATTAGCATTAGGGTTAAGAACTGGCTTTAAAATTAGGGCTATAGTGTTAGGGTGAGGTTTAGGGTTAGAGTAATAGATAGGGTTAGGTTTAGAGTAATGTATAGGGTTAGTGTTAGGGATAGAATTAGGATTAGGCCTAAGGTTAACATTTGGGTTAGGCTTGTGTTTAGAAGAATGGATAGGGTTAGTGCTGGTGTTAGGGCTTGGGTTATGCTTAGGATTGGGCTAGAATTAGGGCTAGGCATAGGGTTAGTGTTAGTGTTAGGTTTAGGGTAAGTGTTAGGGGTTGAGCTAGGTTTAGGGCTAAGGCAATGGTTAGGCTTAGAGTCAGGGCTGTCGTTAGGGTTAGTGTTAAGGTTAGAGTTAGGATTAGCATTAGGTCTGGGTTTGTTTAAGGTAATGGATAAAGTTAAATCCAAGATTTGGGCTATGGTTACAGTTAGGATTAGGGCTAGGGTTAGGGTTAGTGGTAGGGTTAGTGTCATGTTTAGTGTAAGGGTTAGATTTTGAGGTAGGGTTAGGGCTAGGGCAAACATTAGGGTTAGGGTTTGGGCTAGGGTTTTGGTTAGGGTTGCGCTTATGGCTAGGGTTAGGGCTAGGGTTTGTGTGAGATTATAGCTAGCTTTAAGGATATGGGTAATGAAAGACCCTGGTTTATGGTTATGGCTAGTTTTAGAGTTATGGTTATGGATAGGTCTATGGTTAGGGTTAGGTTTGGGGTTAAGATAAAATTTAGAGCTAGGGTTTATGTTAGGATAATATTCATTGTTCGGGATAGCATTGGTGCTAGGGTTAGGGCCAGAATTAGAACTAGGGTTAGATCTAGAGGTAGGGTTAGACTTTGGGTTAGGTTAATAGTTGTTGTTAGGGCTAGGGATAGGATTTTTTAGGGCTAGGGCTAGGGTTATGGTTGTTTAGGATTAGGTTTAGGTCTAGTGTTAGCATTATGGTTAGGTTAGGTATAGGTTTACTGGTAGGGCTATTGTTAGGGTTCGGTTTAGAGTTAGGGTCATGCTTAGGACTAGGGTTAGTGTTAGAATCAGAATAAGGATCAGGGTTAGGCTTAGGCTTTGGGATTGGGTTAGAGATAGAATGAGCACTAGGTTTTAGGACTAGTAATAAGTTTAGGGTTTGGGGTAGGCTAAGGATTAGAGTTAGAACTAGGGTAGCATTATGGTGAGGATTTGGCTCAGTGTAAGCAATAGGGTTAGATCTAGGGTTAGTGTTTTGGTTAGGGTTAGAGCTAGGGTTATATTTATGGTTTTGGTTAAATCTAGGCCAAGCATTCAGATTAGGATTAGGTTTTGTGTTAGGGTAATGGCTATGGGTAATGTAAGAAATGGCTTTAGAATTCGGGATTTTTTATGGTTAGAGTCAGTGCTAGGTCTAGTGTTTGGGTTACATTTAAGATTAAGGTGATGTTTAGAGCTAGGGTTAGATTTAGGTAAGCATCAGGGTAAGTTTTAATTATAGGGATTGTGTTAGGACTTGGTGTAGCATTAGAATTTGGTTTAGGTTAAGGGTTAGGAATAGGGCTATATCTCAGTTTTGATTAGGGCTAGATTTTGTTTTAGGTTTAGGCCTAGGGTTAGTGCTATGGGTAATGTAAGATCAAGAGTTCTAATTACGGCTAGTTGTAATGTAAGGGTTATGGCTAGGTCTAAAGTTAAGTTTAGATTTTGGTTTATTGTCAGGTTTAGAGCTAGGTTTAGTGTTAGTGTCAGGGTCAGTCTTCAGGTTAGAGTTAGGGTTATGGTGAAAGCCAGAATTAGTGTTAGGGGTTGAGCTAGTGTTAGGGCTAAGGCGAGGTTTAGGGTTAGGATTATGGCTATAGGGGTAAGGTTAGTGTTTGGACTAAGTGTTACTTTTAGGGATAGGGCTAAGATTTGTTTAGGTCTAGGGCTGAAGTTATCAATAGATTTAGGATTAGGTTTAGGTCTAGGGCCAGTGATAGGATTAGGTATACATATGAGAATACCTGTGGGGCTAGTCTTAGGGTTTGGATTAGGGTTAGGTTCAGGTTTAGACCTACAATTAGTGTTAGTGTCAGAATAAGGGTCAGGGTTAGGGTTATGGTTTGGGTTATGATTAGAGCTAGAATGAGGGCTAGGGTTCGGACTAGTAATAGAGTTAGGGTTTGGGTCAGGTTAAGGATTAGAGTTAGCATTAGGGTTAGGGTTTAGCTTAGGGTAAGGGATAGGGTTAGAGCTATGGTTAGGGCTAGGTTTAGGGCACGGGTTAGGATTAAAGCTAGGTTTAGTGCTCAGATTAGGGCTAGTTTTGTGTTAGGTTAGGGCTAGGGTTAGAGCAATAGCTAATGTAAGAACTAGAGTTATAATTAGGGTTAATTTGGGGGTTATGGTTAGGGGTTAAACCTCTAGTGTTAGGATTAGGTTTAAGATTAGGGTGATATTTAGAGCTATTGTTAGTGTTAGGTTAATAGTCACGGTCAGGTTAGTTTTAGGGTTAGGGTTAGGACTTGAAATAAGGCTAGGGTTACTGTAAGGGTTTGGTTTAAAGTTAGGGTGGTGTTTAGAGCTAGGGTGAATGTTAGGATATGAGTCTGAGTCAGGGTTAGTATTAAGTTTAAGATTAGAACTCGAATTAGGGCTAGAGTTTTGTCTAGGTGTAGTGTTAGGGTTTGGTGTAAGTTAAGGTTTAGTGCTAGGACTATTGCTTGGTTTTGTTTTATTGTAGGGACAGGGTTAGAGCTAGTTTTTTGATTAATGTTTGGGTTAGATCTGGTGTTAAGGTTAGGCTTAGGCTTAGGCTTACACTTAGTGATATATTTAGAGTTAGGGTTAGATCTAGGGATAGGACTAGGAATAAAGATAAGGCCACTGTTATGGCTAGGTTTATGTCTTGGTTTAGGGCTAGTGGTAGGGTTATGGTAAGGGATAGGGTAGAAATAGGAATAGGTCTAGTGTGAAAGTTAGAGTTAGTCTTAGGGCTAGGGTTATGGTTAGTTGTAGGGATAGGGCTAAATTAGGGCTGGGATTAGGGCTAGGATTAGTGTTCAGCATAGGCCTAGCATTAGGACTAGGGCTATGATTATGTTTAGGGTTAGGGATGTTGTTATAGCTAGGTTTAGAGGTAGGATGAGCGTTAGAATTAGAGTTATGGCTAGGGTTAGGGTTACGGTTAAGATTAAGGCTAGGTTTAGGGCTAGGATGAGGGCTTTGATTTGTTGTAGGGTTAGGTCTAGAATTAGGGCTCAGGCTAATATTAGGTATAGTGTTATAGTTAGGGGTAGATTTAGGGTTAGTTTTGTGTCTAGCTCTAGAGTAAGAGTTAGGCTGAGTGTAAGGGTCAGGTTTAGACCTAGGTGTATGTTTAGATTCAGGATCATGTTTAAGGTTTGTTTTACTTTAAGGTTTAGGTATAGGGCTCAAATGAGAGTTAGGGTGAGGCTTAGGGTAATTGGTAGGGTTCGTTTTAGGGTTCAGGGTAGGTTTAGGGTAATGGAGAGATTTTGAGATAGCAATAAGGAAAGGGTTAGGCCTAGGGTTACCATTAGGATTATCATAAGGATAATATTTAGGTTTACTGCTAGTGTTAGGGTTAAGTTTATGGTTAAGATTAGGGTAGAGTTAGGGTTAGAGTTTTGGTTAGAGCTAATAACTATAGCTTAGGGTAGGTTAGGGTCAGGTTTAGGGTAAAGGTTAGGGTTTGAGTTAGAGTTAGTCTCAGGGTGAGGGTTAGGTTTAGTGTTAGGTGTAGGGTTAGGGTAATTGATTTGGTCCGGGTTAGGTTTAGGGTTAGGACTATGGTATTCATTAGGTTTAGGGTTATGTTTAGATTAATAGATTGGGTTAGATGTAAGGTTAGCTTTTGGGTTAAGGTTAGGTTTAGGGTTAAGTTTACTTTTAAGACTGGGTTTAGGGTAAGGATTAGGGTTTGAGTTAGGATTAGGACTAAAGCAATGGTTAGGTTTAGGGTTAGGTCTAGAGTTAGGTTTATGTTTTATGTTAGGGTTTTGGTTAGGGATATTGTCATTATTATATTTAGCATTAGAGTTAGGGTAATGGATAGGGTTAGAGCTAGTGTTAAGTTTAGGTTTAGGGCTAGGATTAGGGTTATGGGTAGGGTTGGGGCTAGGGCTATGTTTAGGCTGTGAGCTAGGGTTAGGACTAAGGTGAGGGTTAGTGTTAAGGTTAGAGCTAAGGTTAGGGTGAGGGTTATTCTTAAGGCAGGTTTAGGCCTCGGAATATGGCTAGGTTTTGTGTTAGTTTTAGGCCTAGCATTAGTGCTATGAGTAAAGTAAGGTCTAGATTTCTAATTACAGCTATTTGTAGGCTAAGGGTTATAGCTAAATCTAGTATTAAGTTTAGATTTTGGTTTATTGTCAGGTTTAGAGCTAGGTTTAGTGTTAGTGTCAGGGTCAGTGTTCAGGTTATAGTTAGGGTTAGGGTGAGAGGCAGAATTAAGATAAGGTTAGGTATAGGTGTAGGGTTAGTGTTTGGATTAGGTTAAGGGTTACTGTTAGGGATAGGATTAGTTTGTGTTTAGTTCTAGGGGTAGAGTTATTGCAAGATTTAGGATTATGTTTAATTCTTGGGCTAGTCTTAAGGTTAGATTTAGGTGTGAGTTTATCCATAGGGCTAGTGTTAGGGTTTGCTTTAGGGTTAGGTTCAGATTTATACCTATATTTAGTGTTAGAGTCAGAATATGGGTGAAGTTTAGAGTTTTATTTTGGGATAGGGTTAGATGTAGAATGAGGGCTAGGGCTAAGACTAGTAATAGGGTTAGTGTGTGGTTTTGTCTAAGGATTAGGATTAGGACTAAGATTATCACTATGGATAGGGTTTGGCTTAGGGTAAGGAATAGGGTTAGAGCTAGGGTTAGGTCTACTTTTAGGGCTAGGTTTAGGGCTAGGATTAGGGTTAAGGTTATGGTTAAATCTAGTGTTAGGGCTTGGATTAGTGCTATTTTTGTATTAGGGTTAGGGCTATGGTTAGGGCCATGGACAATGTAAGAACTAGGGTTACAATTAGCATTAGTTTTAGGGTTAGGGTTTGAGCTACGAGTGGTGCTATCATTAGCTTTAGGGTTAGGGTGATATTTAGAGCTAGGGTTAGTGTTTGGAAAAGAGTTAGGTTGAGGATAAGTTTTAGGCCTAGGACTCGAATTAGAGCTAGGGTTGTGACTAGTTATAGGGGTAGGTTTTGCTATAGGGTAAGGTTTAGTGTTAGAGCAATGGCTTGGTTTTGTTTTAGGGCTAGGGCTATGGTTAGGGCTAGTTTTAAGATTAGCAATAGTGTTAGGGCTAGTGGTATGGTGAGGTTTAGGCTTAAGTTTAGGGTATATTTAGAGTTATTTTTATATCTAGTGTTAGGGCTATGACTAGGGTTAGGGCTAAGGTTAGGGCTAGAGTGAGATTACAGTAATGAATAGGGTTAGAAATAAAAACAGGGATATAGTGATGTTTGTTTTAGGGCTAGGGTTAGGGGTAAGGTTAGGGTTAGAGTTCAGGCTAATTTAGGGCTAGGATTTGTGTTTGGATCAGTGTTAGGGTTAGGTCAATGATTTGGACTAGGGTTAGCATTAGTGTTATTGTTAGGTTAAGAGTTACTTTTAGGGAAAATGATGGGGTTATATCTAGGTTCATGGCTAGGACGAGCTTTAAAATTTAAGATAGGGCTAGGGTGAAAATTTTGGATAGGATTAAGGCTAGGTTTAGGGCTAGGATGAGGGCTATGGTTTGTGTTAAGGTTAGGGCTAGGATTAGGGCTAGGGCTAATGTCAGGTCTAGGGTTATGGTTAGGGGTATTGTTAGGATTAGGTTTATGGCTAGGTCTAGTGTAAGTGTAAGGTTTAATGTAGAGGTCAGGTTTAGAGATAGGTATGTATTATTAGGTTCATAGTCGGGTTAGGGTTTGGTTTGGGTTAAGGTTTAGGGTTACGGCTCAAATTAGCTTTAGGGTTAAGAACTGGCTTTACAATTATGGTTAGTTTTATGGTTAGAGTTAGAGTGAATTTTAGGGTTAGAGTAATGGATAGGGTAGGTTTAAGTTTCAGGTTAGGTTTAGAGTAATTTATAGGGTTAGTGTCAGGGATAGGTTAGGGTTTGTCCTAAGTTTAGCATTTGGGCTAGGCTTATGTTTAGGGCAATAGATAGGGTTAGTGCTAGTGTTAGGGCTTGGGTTAAGTTTAGGATTAGGGCTAGATTTATGGTTAGGCATAGGGTTAGTGTTAGACTTAAGATTAGTTTAGGGTAAGTGTTAGGGGTTGAGCTAGTGTTAGGGCTAAGGCGAGGTTTAGGGTTAGGATTATGGCTAGGGCTAGGATTAGCATTAGGTTCAGGGCTCTGTTTAAGGTAGTGGATAAAGTTATATCTAGTATTTGGGCTATGGTTACATTTAAGATTAGGGCTAGGTTTAGGTTTAGGGTTATGGCTAAAGTTATGTTTAGGGTAAGTGTTTGACTTTGAGCTAGGGTCAGAGTCAGGGTCAGTATTAGTTTTAGGGATAGGGTTAGGACTACTGGTAGCATTAGGATTTGGTTTTGGTTAAGGATTAAGATTAGGGATATAGCTTAGTTTTTTTTTTTTTTTTTTTTTTTTTTTTTTTTTTAGTTCTGTGGTTAGGGTTTGGGCTAGTTTTCAAATTAGCATTAGTGTTAGGGCTAGTGTTAGGGTGAGGTTTAGATTTAGGGTTAGGTTTAGATTTAGAGTTAGTGTTAAATTTAGATGTAGGGCTAGGTCTAAGTTTTGGGGTAGATTTGGGCTTTGGTTAGGACTAGGCTTTGGCTTATGAGGCATAAGGTTAGAACTATGGCTAGGGCTAGTGCTAGAGTAAGAGTTAGTCTTAGGACTAGCAATATGATTAAGTTTAGGGTTAGGGCTAAATTTTGGCTAGGATTAGAGTTAGGGTTAGTATTAGGGTTAAGCCTTGGTTTAGGGCTAGGTTTAGGATTAGGGTTAGGGTATGGTATGATGTTATAATCTAGGTTTTGGCCTAGGGCAAGGGGTAAATTTAGGGTTTGGGCTAGTGTTAGAATTAGGGTTATGTTTAAATCTATGTTTAGGGCCAGGATTAGGGCTATGATTTTTGTTAGGGATAGTGCTAGCATTAGGACTAGGGCTAATATCAGCTCTAGGGTTATGGTTAGGGATAGTTTTAGGGTTAGGTTTATGGCTAGGTATAGTGAAAGGTTTAGGTAGAGAATTCAGGTCAGCTTTAGAGCTAGGGGTATCATTGCAGTCAGGGTCAGGGTCAGGGTTTGTTTAGGTTGAGGTTTAGGGTTAGGGCTCAAATTAGCTTTAGGGTTAGTTTTAGGGTTAGGGTAATAGATATGGTTATGTATAGGTTTCAGGTTAGGTTTAAGGTAATGGATAGGGTTAGGGTTATGGATAGGGATCAGCTTATCCTAGGGTTAGCATTAGGGATAGAGTTAGGGTAAGCTAACTGATAGGATTAGAGCTAGAGTTAAAACTTGGGTTATGGTTAGGATTAAGGCTAGGTTTAGGGTTAGGGTTAAACTAGGGTTAGGGCTCGGATTAGGTTAAGTTTTTGATTAGTTTAGGGCTAGGGTTAGGTCTACAGCTAATGTAAAAACTAGGGTTACGATTAGGGCTAGTTTTATGACTAGGGTTAGGGCTAGGTCTAGTATTAGGGTTGAGTTAAGTTTTAGGTTGAACATTTGAGATGAGGTTATTGTTAGGGTCAGAGTCAGGGTCAGTGTTAGTTTTAGGGTTTAGAGATAACACTCAAATTAGAGATAGGAATAAGACTAGGTGTATAGTTAGGTTTTGTGTTAAGGTTAGGGCAAGAATTAGGCCTAGGGATAATGTCAGGTATAGGTTTATGGTTAGGTTAGGATTAGCATTAGGTCTATGGCTTGGTTTAGTTTTATTTCCAGGGCTTGGGTTAGGGCTAGTTTTAGGATTAGCGATAGTGTTTGGGCTAGTGCTATGGTGAGGTTTAGGCTTAGGTTTAGGGTTAGATTTAGTGTTATGGTTAGATCTAGCATTAGAGCTATGGTTAGAGCTAAGGTTAGGGCTAGCATTAAGGTTATGGTAACAGATAAGGCTAGTACTAGAAATAGGTCTAGATTGAGAATTAGAGTTAGTTTTAGGACTAGGGTAAGAATTAGGGTTACAGTTAGCAATAAATTAGGGCTAGGATTAGAGCTAGGGTTAGTGTTATGTTTAGGCCTAAGGTTAAGGCTCAGGTTAGGTTTAGTGATAGGTTTAGTGTTAGTGGAAGGGGAAGGGGTGTGGTTATACATAGGTTCAGAACTAAGGCAAGAGTTGAAATTAGGAATTGGGCTAGTGTTAGGTTTCAGGTTAGGATTAAGGCTAAGTTTAGTGCTAGGATGAGGGATATGGTTTGTGTTAGGTTTATGGCAAGAATTAGGTAGAGAGATAATGTCATGTCTAGGGTTATGGTAGGGATATTGTTAGGGTTAGTTTTATGGCTTGGTTTAGTGTAAGGATTAGGTTTAGGGTTAGGACCAGGTTTAGAGCTAAGTGTATTATTAGAACCAGTGTCTTGTTTAGAGTTTGGTTTAGGTTATGGTTTAGGTTTAGGGTTCAAATTAGCATTAGGGTTAGGATTAGGGTTAGAGTAATTGATAGGTTGAGTTTTAGTGTTCAGGTTAGGTTTAGGTAATAGATAGGGTTAGTGTTAGCAATAGGTTTAAGTTTAGGCTTAGGGTAAGCATTTGTCTTAGGGTAATATTTAGGGTAACGGATAGGAGTAGGGCTAGGTTTATGGTTAGGATTTTGGGAAGGGTTATGTTTAGGATTAGGACTAGGGTTAGTGTTAGGGTTAGGTTTAGGGTGAGTGTTAGGTTTTGAGCTATGGTTAGGGCTATGGCAAGTGTTAGGGTTAGTGTCAAGTCTAGGTTTAGGATTAGTGTTATTCGAGTGCCAGGGTTAGCATTAGGTGTAGGGTTTTGTTTAGGGTAATGGATAGAATTAAAAGTAGGGTTTGGCCTTGGTTATGGTTAGGATTAGAGCTAGAATTAGGGTTCAAATTAGGGTAAGGGCTAGGGTTATGTTTATGGTAAGGGTTAGTGTTTGATCTAGGGTTAGGGTTAAGGCGAGAGTTAGGGTTAGGTTTACACGTAGGGTTAGGGTTAGGGCTAGGATTAGGGCTGAATTTTGTGTGAGGATTAGGGCTAGCATTAATGATATGGGTAATGTAAGAGCTAAGGTTAGGATTATGGTTAGGTCTACGGTTAGAGTTATGGCTAGATTTTGGGTTAGCATAATGTTTAGAGCAAGTGTTTTTGTTAGTAGAAGGGTCTTTTTTTTGTGTTAGGGTTAGGTTTATTGTTGGGGCCAGAATTAGGGCTAGTGTTAGGTGTAGAGGTAGGGTTAGTGTTTGGGTTAGGTTGAGGGTTATTGTTAGGGCTAAGGCTAGATTTTTATTTTGGGCTAGTGCTAGAGATATAACTAGATTTAGAATTAGGCTTTTTTCTAGGTTGAGTGTTAAGGTTAGGTTTAGGTATACGGTTACCGTTGGGCTATTGTTAGGGTTCCGTGTAGGGTTAGGGTCAGGTTTCAACCAAGGGTAAGAGTTAGGGTCAGAATAAGGGTCAGGGTTAGGGTTAAGGGTTTGGGTTAGTGTTAGAGCTAGAATTAGGGCTAGGGTTAGGATTAGTATTAGAGTTATGATTTGGAGTAGGCTAAGGATTAGTTTTAGGAGTAGGGTAGAATTAGGTTGAGTGTTTAGCTTAGGGTAAGGGATAAGTTTAGAGCTAGGATTAGGGCTAGTGTTAGGGTTAGTTTTAATGCTAGGTTTATGTCTCAAATTAGGGATAGGTTTTCTGTTATTACAGGACTATGGCTAATGTAAGAACTGGCATTATGACTTGGGCTAGTTTTTGGGTTAGAGTTAGGGCTAGGTCTAGTGTTCAGTTTAGATTTAGGTTTAGGGTGATATTTAGAGCTAGGGTTAGTCATAGGGTCTGAGTCAGGGACAGGGTAAGTTCTAGAGTTAGGGTTCGAAGTCGAATTAGGGCTAGGTTAGGGCTAGGTATAAGCTTAGGTTTTGGTATATGTTAAGGTTTGGTGTTGAGCCTGTGACTCGGTTTAGTTTGAGTGATAGGCCTAGGATTAGGGCTAGTTTTCCAATTAGCATTAGGATTAAGACTAATGTTAGGATGAAGTTTAGGGTTAGGTTTTGGGTTTGCTTGAGAGTTAGGGTTAGGTCTTGATTTAGAGGTAGGGCAAATTTTGGGATTGTGTTGGGGCTAGGTTTAGGGTCAGGGTTTGGATTATGGTAAGGGATAAGTTTAGAACTAGGGTTAGTGATAGGGTGATAGTTAGGGGTAGGGTTAGGTTGAGGGTTAAATTAGTTCTAGGATTAATGCTAGGGTTAGTGTTAGGGCTAGGCCTAGGTTTAGGGTTAGGTTTAGGGTTAGGATTAGTGTAAGATATGATGTTATAGCTAGGTTTAGAGCGAGGGTCCAAATACAGTTAGGGCTAGGGTTAGGGTTAGGATGAGGATTAAGCCTGTGTTTAGGGCTAGTATTGGGGCAAGGTTTCAGGCTAGAATTAGGGCTAGGTTTTGTATTAGGGTTAAGGCTATGATTAGGGCTAGGGGTAATTTCAGGTCTAGATTTATAGTTAGGCTTAGTTTTTGTTTAGGTTTATCACTAGTTCTAGTGTAAGAGTTAGGTTGAGGGTTAGTGTCAGGTTTAGAGATAGTGTTATTTTTAGGGTCATAGTCATGGTTAAGGTTTGGGTTACGTTAAGATTTAGGATCAGGGCTCTCATTAGCATTAGGGTTAGGGTTAATGTTAGGGTAATGTTTATGGTTAAGTTTAGGGTTCAGGTTAGGTTTAGGTTAATGGAAAAAGTTAGGGTTAGAGATAAGGTTAGGATTATACTAGGGTTAGTATTAATATTAGGCTTATGGTTAGGGTAATAGATAGTGTTAGAGCTAGGGTTAGGGTGAGGATTATGGTTAGGATTAAGGCTAGGGTTAGGTTTAGGGCTAGGGAAAATTTTTGGCTTAAGGTTAGGTTTAGGGCAATTGTTAGTGCTATCATTAGGGTTAGGATTAAAAAGAGGTGTAGGGCTTGGATTAGGAATAGGTTTCGGTTTAGGTTATGGCTAGGAGTAGGGCTAAGGTTAATGTAAGAACTAGAGTTATTATTAGGGCCACTTTTAGGGTTTTGGTTAGGGCTAGGTCTAGTATTAAGTTTAGGGTGATGTTAGAGTTAGGGTTAGTATTAGAGTCAGAGTCAGTGTCAAGGTTAGTTTTAAGGTAAGGGTAGGACTAAAATTAGGCTACATGTAGGTTTAGGTTTTGGTTTAGGTTAAGAGTTAGGGTTAGGGCTATGGCTCTTTTTTTTTACAGCTAGAACTAGGTTAGGGCTAGTTTTAGGATTAGCATTTGTGTTAGGGCTAGTGTTAGTGTGAGGTTTAAGCTTAGTGTTAGGGTTAGATTTAGAGTCATGGTTATATCTAGGTTTAGGACTAGGGCCAGTGTGAAGGATAAGGTTTGGTAAGTGTTAGGGATATGGTAAGGGATAGGTTTAGATCAAGGAATAGGGCTAGTGAGAGAGTTAGAGGTAGTCTTAGTGCTAGTGTTAGGGTTAGGGTTAGGGCTAAATTAGGGCTAGGATCAGGTGGGTCTAGGATTAGTGTAAGGTTTAAGTCTAGGGTTAGAGTTAGTGTTAGATTTAGGGAAGGGATGGGGTAATAGCAATGTTCAGAACTAGGGTGAGGGATAAAATTAGGAATAGAGATAGAGTTAGGGTTTGGGATAGGATCAAGTCTAGGTGTAAGGTAGAATGAGGGTTTGCATTTGTGTTAGGGTTATGGAAAGAATTAGGGCTAGGGCTAATATCAGGTCTAGGGTTATGGTTAGGTATACTTTTAGGGAAAGGTTTATGGCTAGGATGAGGGTTAGGGTTTGGCCTAGTGTTATGTTTAGGTTTAGGGTTAGGGTTTGAGCTAGATTTAGGGCTAATGCTAGGTAAAGAGTTAGGTTCAGCATTAGGTTTAGTGATAGCATTATGGTAGTTTTAGAGTTAGGGTTAGGGTTAGGGCTAGGCTTAGCATTAGGGTTAGGATAAGGGTTAGGGTAATGGATATGTATAGATGTAGGTTTAGGTTTGGGGTTAGGGTTAGATTTAGTTTTAGGGTTAGTGTGAAGGCTATGGTTATGTTTAGGTTTATTTTATGGTTTATGGTTTGAGCTAGGATTAGGGCTCTGGTGAGTGGTAGGTTTAGGGTTAGGTTGAGGGTTAGTTTTCCAGCTATGGTTAGGTTTAGGGTTAGGGTTACTGCTAGGGTTATCAATAGGGTTAGGTTTACGGTTAGGGTAATGTGTAGGTTTAGAGTTAGTTTTAGGGATAGGCTTAGGTTTAGGATTAGAGCTAGGGTTAGGGTTCGAGTTAAGGATAGGTCTAAGTTTATATTTAGCATAAGAATTAAGCTTTGAGTCAGGTTTAGGACTAAGGCTAGGGTTAGGATTCGGATCAGGGCTAAGGTTAGGGTTAGGGCTATGCTTAGGGCTAGGTTTAGGCCTAGGATTCGTTCTAGGTTTTTTGTTAGGTTAAGGTATAGAGTTAGGGCTATGGGTAATGTAAGAGCTAGGATTATGATTAGGGCTAGTTCTAGGATTAGGGTTATGGCTAGGTGTAGTGTTAGGTTTAAGTTTTAATTTACTTTCAGGTTTAGAAATAGCTTAGTGTTAAATTCAGGGTCAATGCTCAGGTTAGATTTACAGTTAAGGTTAAGGCCAGAATTAGGACTAGGTTTTTGTCTAAGGGTTGGGTTAGTCTTTGTGTTAAGTTAAGAGTTATTGTTAGGGCTAGGGCTAGGATTTTGTTTAAGTCTAGGGCTAGAGTTAAGGTTATATTTAGGATTAGGTTTAGGTCTCGGGCTAGTGGTAGTGTCAGATTCAGGTATAAGTTTACTGGTAAGGATGTTAGGTTTTGGTCTTGGGTTAGGGTCAGGTTTAGACCTACGGTTTGTGTTATGGTCAGAATAAATCTCAGGGTTAGGGTAGGGTTTGAGATAGGGTTAGAGCTAGAATGAAGACTAGCCTTAGGACTATTTATAGGGTTAGGGTTTTGATTATTCTAAGGATTAGGGATAGGTCTAGGGTTACCATTAGGGTTAGAGTTTTGCTTACACTTAGGGATAGGGTTAGAGCTAGTGTTAGGTGTAGGGTTAGGGTAAGGGTAAGATATGATATTTCAGCTAGGTTTAGGGCTATGGTGATGGTTAAAATTAGGGTTAGGAATAGGGTTAAATGTAAGGTTAAGATTAAATCTAGTGTTAGGCCTAGGATCAGGATGAGGGATTGTTTTAGAGTTAGGTTAGCATTAGTCCTAGGGCTTATGTCAGGTATAGTGTTATGGTTATGGATAGTTTTGGGGATAGGTTTTTGGTTAGGTATAATATAAAGGTTAGGATGTGGGTAAGGGTCAGGTTTAGAGGTAGGGGTATTATTATGGTCAGAATCAGAGTTAGGGTTTGGTTTAGGTTAAGGATTATGATTAGGGCTCAAGTTAGCATTAGGGTTAAGGTTAGAGCTAGGGTAATGGTATGATTACACTGAGGGTTCAGGTTAGGTTTAGGGTAATGTATAGGTTAGGGTTAGGCATAGTGCTAGGGTCAGGCTAAGTATTAGCATTAGGTATAGGGTTAGTGTTAGGGTAATGTATAAGGTTAGAGCTAGGGTTAGGGCTAGGGTTAGGGTTAGAGTTAGGGCTAGGGTTAGGGTTAGATTTAGGTTTAGTGCAAGGATTAAAGTTAGGTTTAGGTTTAGGGTAAGTTTAGGGCAAGGTTTTTGGTTTGAGGTAGGGTTAAACCTTGCGTTTGGTCTTGAATTAGGGCTAGATTTTGGGTTACCTTTGGGTACTTCTTAGGTATATTACTAATGTTAGAACTAATGTTATGATTAGGGCTAGTTTTAGGGTTACATTTAGGACTAAGTCTAGTATTAGGATTAGGTTTAGGTTTAGGGTTATGTTTTGAACTAGGATTACTGTTAGTGTCAGAGTCAGGGTCACAGTTCATTTTAGGGTTACGGATAGGACTCTAATTAGAATTAGGCTTAGGGCTAGATGTAGGGTTAGGATATGGTTTAGGTTAAGTGTTAGGGTTAGTCCTATGGCTCAGTTTTGTTTTAGGACTAAGGATAAATTTAAGGGTAGTTTTAGGATTAGTGTTACTGCTAGTGATAGGGTGAGTTTAGGTTTAGGAGTAGATTTACAGTTATGGTTAATTCTACGGTTAAGGCTATGGCAACTGGTAGAGCTAAGATTAGGGCTAGTGTTTGGGTTATGGTAAAGGATAGTGTTAGAACTAGGAATAGGGCTATGCAAGAGTTAGAGTTAGTCTTAGGGTTAGAGTTAGGGTTAGGGTTAGGGCTAAATTAGGGCTAGGAATAGGTCTAGGATAAGTGTTAGGCTTAGGCATAGGATTAGGTCTAAGTTTATGGTTAAGTTTAGGGTTAGGTTCAGGGGAAGGGATGCCTGTTTTATTTCCACATACCCATAGGTGTCAAAATGAAATGAAACCTTAAAATACAAAGTTTTCATTGTAGTGAACGATTGAATTGAGAAGAACATACCTTGGGAGCATAGTAAGGCTATATAAAAGATGACTCTTGACCAGTATCAAATAAATTTGAACAAAATTCACTCTCACCCTAACATTACCTCTAACCCTAGCCCTAGCCATTACCCTAAACATAACATTAACCCTAACCTGATTATAGAACTATTGATTCTAGAATTCCCACACTTTGGGAGCCTTGTAGGGCAAGCTAAGTGATGAATCCTATGCAACATCAAACATTTCTGACCAAATAATACTGGTAGATATTTCAGTACATGCATATTTTTCTGTTTTCTCTTAAAAGACTCATAGATTGTTGTTTTTGCATGCTTAATCATAGGCCTACTTTTACAAGGAACATACCAGAGTGTGGAGTGTGTGAAGTTTCAAGCAGCTAGCAAAAACCTCTTTGATTTTCAACTCCATTAACTTTTCCATATAGGTCAAAATGAAGTGAAATCTTAAAATACAAACTGTTCCGGACAGCGAACCTGTGGATGAAGAAGGCCTAAACCTGGGGAACAGAGCCAATCTAGCAAAAAGTTAAATCCTGGCAAGTATCAAAGAATTTTGAATAAAACTAACTCTAACACTAACACTAGCTCTAACCCTAGCTTTTCCCTAAATCCTAACATTTTAATGAAACATTTGACCATAGAATTTTCTAACTTGGGCAGCCTAGTGGGGAAAGCTAAGGCATGAATGCTGTGCAGTATCAACAAAATCTGTTGATGGAGTATATCAGTAGATGCGTATTTCCCTGTTATCCTCTAAAAGACACTTGGATAAAGTGGTTTTTACATGCTTCAGCTTAGGCCTATGTCACAATAACAAACCAGAGATTGCTCACACAGAATTGATGGAGTGTGAAGTTTCAAGCAGCTAGCACCAATGCTGTTTGATTTCCAGCTCCATTTCCATTTACCTGCATATGAAAAAATAAACTAAAACTTTAAAATACAAACTGTTCCTTACGATGAACTATTAAACATAGGAAGCCCAAACATATGGATTATACTAAGGTTAGAAGAAAAATTAATCCTGCCCAGTATCAGAGAAATTCGAACAAAACTAAATCTAACCCTAATATCAGCTCTAACACTAACCCTAAAAGTAACCTTAACACAAACCCTAACCTGTTTGAAAAACTGTTGATCCTAGAAGTCCCAAACTCAGTAGTGGGCTAAGCTATCAAATTAATCCTATGCAGTTTCAAAGAAATAAAATCAAATAATTGATGTGGTGTTTGAGTTCATGCATATTTTTCTGTTTTCTGCTAAAGGGCTCTTGGATATGGTTGTTTTTGCCATCTTCATCTTAGGGCTACTTTCACAAGGAACAAACCAGAGAGTTTCCAGAGAGAACTGATGCAGAGTTTGAAGATTAAAGCAGCTAGCACCAATTCGGTTTGATTTCAACTTCCATTTTCATTTACCTATATGGGTCAATATGAAGTGAAACCTTAAAAAACAGAGTGCCCTGTTAGTGAATTATTGAAATCAGAAGGCCCAAACCTGAGGAGCATATTAAGGCTAGATAAAAGATGACTCCTTCCAAGTATCAAAAAAAAATTGTAGAAAACTTACTCGCACCCTAACACTACATCTAACCCTTGCCCTAAACCTAAACTGAACACTAACCCTAACCTGATTAGAGAAACATTGATCCTAGAAGTCCCACACTTGGAGAGCCTTGTGGGCCAAGCTAAATAATGAATCCTACTCAGTATCAAACAAATCTGACAGAATAATTATGGGAGGAATTTCAGTGCATGCATATTCCCTGCTTTCTCCTAAAGGGCTCTCGGATAAAGTTGTTTTTGCATGCTTCAGCTTAGCCCTACACTCACAAGGAACATAGATGAGTGTCCCCACAAAGAATTGAGGGTGTGTGTGCAGTTTCAAGCAGTTAGCATAAACCCTGTTTGATTTCCAAGTCTATTTACATTTACTCATATAGGTCAAAATGAATTAAAATGAAAATATTAACTATTCCAGACACCAAACACTTGAACCAAAAGGCCTAAACCTGGAAAACAAGTAAGGTTATTTAAAAATGAATCCTGGATTGTATTAAAGTAATTTGAATAACGTAACTCTAACCCTAACACTACCTCTAACCTGAGCCCTAATCCTAACCCTAAATATTAACATAGGCATATGCCTAACCCTAACTTTAACCCTAATTTTAACTGTAACCTTTGCCCTAACCCTAGCTCTAACTCTACCCATTACTAAAACTCTAACCCTAATCCTAATGCTAAACATATTCCTAAACCTAACATTTAACCTAGACCTGCTCTAAGCCTAAACCTCACCCTAGCCCTAAATTTAGCTCCAACCATAAAACTTACCCTAAACCTAACCCTAACACAAGGCCTAACCCTAATACAAGGCCTAACCCTAACCCTAACCCTAACCCTAACACTAGTCCTAAACCTAACCATAAACTTAGTCCTAACCCTAGCTATTATCCTATCTTTTACCCTAAACATAAGCCTAATTCAAATGTTAACAATAGGACTAACCTAACTGTATAGCTATAACTAAGGCTACTCAAAACATTAAACCTAACCTGAACCCTAAACCTAAACATATCCATTACCCAAAATCTAATGCTAATTCAAGCCTTAACCCTAAACCTTAACTGAAACCAATCCCTAATCCTTACCCTGAACGTAATAATACACATACCTCTATACCTGACCTTTCCCTAAACCTAACTCTTACAAAAGACCTATTCATAACCAAACCCTACAACTACCCTTAACCATAATGCTAGACTTTACATTAGCCCTAGCCTTAATCCTAGCACTAGCCCTAACACAAAACCTCATCCGAGCCGTAAACCTAGCCTTAATCCTAACCCAAGACCTAATCCTAACCATAACCCTAGCTCTAAACTTAACTCTAAGTGTATCCATTATTCTAAATGTAACCCTTATCCTAATGCTAACCTTACTAGGACTAACCTTAACCCTATCACTATCCCCAAAATTATCAATTACCATATACCTAACTGGAACCCTATATCTAACCCTATCTTTACCCTAAACCTAACCCTAACTCTAATTCGAACTGTAACCATAACTCAAACATAAACCAAGCCCTAACACTGACCCTGGCCCTAAGAATTCTCCTAGCTCTAAATCTGACTCTATTTCTATACCTAACCTTTACAATAGACCTAGATAAAAACCTTTCCCTAAAACAATCCCTAAATGTAACCCGAGACCTGACATTAGCCCTAGCCATAATTCTACCCCCAACACTAACACAAACCCTAGCCCTTATCATAGCCCCAAACATAGCCTTAATATAACCCTAACCCAAACTCTAGGCCTAACCCTGACACTAAACCTAGCCCTAATCTTAGCTCTAAATTAGCCCTATTCCTAAGCCTAGTTCCAAGACTCTCTCACATTAGACCTTTCACTCATTCTAACCATAATCCTTACCATAACCCTAATCCTAGCCCAAACCCTAATCCTAACCCTTGCCCTATCCTTTGCCCTAGCACTAACCTTTGACAAAACCTATCTCTAAATTGAGCCCTAACCCAAAGACTATGCCAAACCCTAACATTAGTCCAAACCATAACACTAATCCTAAAACTAGCCCTAACCCTAGCCCTAGCCATAAAAGAAAACCTAGCTATGGCTATAACCCTAACCCTAACCTAAACGAAACCCTAACCTTAAACCCAGCCCTCACTGTAACCCTAATATGAGTTGTAAGCCGAACCCTTAAACTAACACTGAACCTGACACTGACCCTAACACTACTAGTTCTATACATCACCCTAACCCTAAACCTAACTCAAACACTAACTCTAGCCCTAAAACCCTAAAACTACCCCTAAACATCACCCTAGTACTTACATTAGCCCTAACACTAACCCTATCCCTAAGTTAACACAAAATCTATCCCTATTCCTACCTTTAAAACTAGTCCGATTCATAAACATAAACCTAGCCCTAAACCAATCTTTAACTCTATCCATTACCATAACCATAACCTTAATGGTAACCCTAGGTATGAAACTAAACCTATAACTAAGCTTGACCCAATCCATTACCCTAAACATAACCTGAACCTAAACCCAAACTTATCATTACCCTAACCCTAACACTAACACTAATTTAAGCCCCAACTTAACATATCCCAAACCCTATGCTGACTTTGACCCTAATAAAACCCCTAGCTCTAAACTTGAGCATAACCCTACACCTAGCCCTTACCTAGACATACACATAATCCTAATCCTAAAATTATCTTTAACCATAATTCTAGACAAAATTAGCCATAGCCCTAAACCTAGTCCTAAACCTAAAACAAAACATAGCCCTCATCCTAGCCCTAAACCTAGCTTTAATCATAACCCTACCCCTGACCCTAATTCTAATCCTCACCCTACCTCTATACCTAGCTATAATGCCATCTCTTACCTTAAACTTAACCCACACCCTAACTCTATGCTTAAGAGAAACAATAAACCTAGCCCTAATCCTAGCACTAATTTAGCCCTATCTCTAACCCTGACACTAACCCAAGCCCTAAGACTAACTTGAATTCTCACCCTATACCTAACCCTAGTTCTAAACCTATCCCTTACCATAACCCTATCCCTAGCCCTAACTCTTACCCTATCCTTAGTCCCAGCCATAACCCTGAATTGAAAACTAAGTCCAAATCTAACCCTAACCTTCAGCCTAAGCTTAACACTTACACTATCCCTAAACCTAACCCTAGGACTAAACCAAAACCAAGCAATAGCCCTAACCCTAAACATTAACTTAAACCAAACCCTAACACTAAACCTAGACCTATCCCTAGCACTAATTCGAGTTGTAACAGTAACTTTAAAACTAAAAATGACCCTGACTCATATTCTAACACTCAACCTAGCTCTAAACACAGCTGTCACCTTAAACCGAATGCTAAGAATAACCCTAACATGTATTCGAGTCCCATCCCTAATCCTAAAAAGAACCCTGACCTGACTCTTATCCTAACACAAACCCTAGCTATAAATATCACTCTAAACTTAAACCTAACCTAACACTAAATCTAACCATAACACTAAAACTAACCTAATTTTAACCCTAGATCTTACATTAGCTGTGGCCCTAATCCTATCCCTAACCCTGACACAAAAACTATCCCTAATCTGAGCCCTAACCTAGATTTAGCCCTAACTCCAATCCTAACCATAGCCCTAACTCTAGCCCTAAATCAATCCCTTACCCTAAGCAAAAGCCTAGACCTAAGGGAACCCTAGACCTATCCCTAACATTTAGAGTAACCAAAACCCTAACTCCATTAATAGCCCTAACTCTAGCTCTCATTCTAACTCTAACACTATCTCAAATTATAACCCTAACTCTGACCCTTATACTGACTCTACCACTAATCCTATGTCTAACTCTAACCCTAACTCTAACCCAAAACCTATGGTAATTCTATCCCTAGACCTAACCCTGAAGCTAACTCCCAGCCTAGCCCTAACCATAGCTCAGAACCTAACCCTTACACTAAAAATAACTCTAAACCTAACCCAGTTCTAACCCTCACCCTAACTCTAACTCAAGACCTAATTCTAACCATAACCCTAGCCATAACCTTAACTTGAACTGTATCCATTACCCTAAACATTACCTTATGCTAATGTAACCCTAGGCCTAACACTAACCCTATCACTATCCCCCAAACTGTCAATTACCCTGAACCTAACCTGAACCCTAAACCTAACCTTATCATTACCCTAATGTTAATCCTAATGCTAATTTGAGCCCTAACACTAAACTCAAACCTAAACCAAAGCCCAACACTGACCTTGACTGTAATAATTCACCTAGCACTAAACCTGATTATTACCCTATACTAACCCTTATATTAGAATAGACATAAACCTAACCTTAAAACTATCCCTAACCATAACCCTAGACCTCACTTTAGCCCTAGCCATTATCCTAACCCTAACCCTAGCACAAACCCTAGTCCTTATCCTAGCCTGAAACATAGCTTTAATTATGACCCTAAACCTAACCCTAGGCCTAACACTAACACTAACACTAACTCTAGCCTTAATCTTAGCCCCAATTTAGCTTTATCCCTAACCCTAAACATAAGCCTAGCCCAAAGACTAACTCTAACCTAAGCCTAGCCCTAACTCTAGTTCTAACCCTATACTTTACTAGAATCCTAATTCTAGCCTGAACCTTAGTTCAAACCTAGCCCTATTCATATCCCTGGCCATAACCCTATATCTAAACCTAACTCTAAATCTAACCCTAAAGATAAGCCTAAGCCTAAACCTAACCCTAGCCAAAACCCTAAGGCTAATCCTAAAACTAGCCCTAACCCAAGCCCTAGCACTAAAGCAAAACTGAGCAATATACCTCACTCTAATCCTTAACATAAACCAATCCCTAATCCTACACCTTGCCCTAAACCTAGCAATAATTCGAGTCTTAAGCTGAACCCTAAAACTAACCCTCACCCTGACGCTGACCTTAACACTAACCCTAGGTCTAAAAATCACTCTAACCCTAAACTTAAAACTAACACTAGACGTAGTCCTAACCCCTAACACTAACATCAGCCCTAATCATAACCCTAGTACTTACATTAACCATAACCCTAACTCTAGCCCTAACTTAACCCAAATCCTAGCCCTTTTTTGAGCCCTAACCCTAGCTTTAACCCTAAACCTAACTCTAACCCTATCACTAATTGTAACCATAGCCCTAGATTTAACCCTAGCTCTAACCCTATCCATTACCCTAACCATAACCCTAACCCTAATGCTAACCCTAGGCCTAAACCTAACCCTATCTCTAAACTTCACCCTATTCATTACCCTAAATCTAACCTGAAACATAAACCTAACCCTATCATTATGCTGATCCTAATCATAATGCTAATTCAAGTACTAACTTTAAACCTTAATCTATCCAAAACACTAATCGTGACCATGACCCTAATAATACCCTTTTCTCTAAACCTGACTGTAACCCGAAATCTATCACTTACACAAGGCGTAGACATAAACCTATCTTTATACTATCTTTAACCCTACCCCTATACCTGAAATTACCCCTAACCATAATCCTAGGCCTAAACCTAGCCTTAATCCTAACCCGAACCATAACCCGAGACCTAACCCTAATTCTAACACTCACCCTAGCCCTAAACCTACCTATAACCCCATCCCTTACCAAAAACCTAACCATAACCCTAAACCTAACCCTAACCCCTTCCCTAACCCTAGGACTAATACTAATACTAAGCCTAGCGCTAATTCTAGCCCTAATTTAATCCTATCATAAACTAACCATAGCTCTAAGACTAAATATAACTCTTGCCCTAGGCCTAGGCCTAGTTCTATCCTTAGCCCTATCTTAACTCTAGATCTAAACCTAACTTTAAATCTGAACCTAACTCTAAATTTAACTGTAATCATAAACCAAACCAAACACTAACACTACCCCTAACCATAATGCTAATTCTAAAATTTGCCCTAACTCTGGCCCTAGCCATAAAACAAAATCAAGCTATACCCCTAACAAAAACCCTTAACCTAAACCAAACCCAAACCTTACACCTAGCCCTAACCCTAACTCTAAAAATTACTCTGACCCTGACCCTAACACTAATACTACCTCTAATCATCACCCTAACTTAAATTTACCGTAACTCAAGACCTTGCCGTTAACATAACTCTAAAACTAGCATTGATTGTAACCCTAGTCTGTACGTTAGTCATTGTCCTAACCCTAGCATTAACCCTAACACAAATCCTACCCTGGATCTGAGCCCTAAACTTAGTTTTAAACCTAATCTTAACCCTAACACTAACCCTAAACCTAACACTAACCCTAGCACTAACCCTAAGTCTAAACCAAGCCCTTACCCTAAGCCAAAACCTAACCCAAATGCTAACCTAGTCCTAACCCTAATCCTCAGCCTAACTTCAACTCTAACCATATTACTAGTCTTAACTCTAGCCTTCATTCTACCTCTAAACCTAATCCTGACCCTCATCTGACCCTAAAAGTAACCCTAGGTCTAAACCTGACCCTAAACCTAAACCAAAACCTAAAACTAGACCTATCAGTAACCCTATACTTATGCCTAAGCCTAACACTACAACTAGACCCAAAGATAATCCTAAATATAGCTATAACTCTAGCCCTAGACCTAAAGAAAATCCTAGCACTAGCCCTAACAATAACCCTTAACCTAAACCAAACACTTACCATATCCCTATCCCTCACCCTAGTCCTAATTCTGGCTCTAACCCTAAATGTAACACTATCCCGAACACTTACCCTGATCCAAACACTTAAACTAGCTTTAAACCTGACGTTGACCCAAAACCTAGACCTAACACTAGACCTAGCCATAACACTAAACCTAAAACTAGCCCTAAACATAACCCTAGCTTTTACATTACCCACATTCCTAACCATAGCCCTAAACCTAACACAAAACCTAGAGCTAATCTGAGGCCTAAACTTAGCTCTAAGCATAAACCTAAGCCTAGCCCTAACCCAAACTTTAACACTAAACCTAACCCTCTCCTTAGAACTAACCCTAACTCAAACCCTAACCCTTACACTAAACATAACCCTAGCCCTATCCTAAATTTTAATCCTAACCCTAGCCTAAATCCTAACCTTAACTCTAGCACAAACTTTAGCTCTAACCATATCCATTACCCCAACCCTAACCCTAACCCTAATTAAAACCCTATCCCTAACACTAAACCTAACTCTAACCATAATCTTTAACTTAGAACTAAACCTAAACCTAACTAGCAGTAACCCTAGCTCAAAAACTAACCCTTATCCTAACCTAACCATAACCTTAACCCTAAACTAACATTTACCCTAACCCTAACACTTACCCTAAACAAAACCCTAGACCTATCTCTAAAACTAACCCTAATCCTAGACTTAATCCCAACCATAACGTAGCCCTAACCTAGCTCTAAAACTATCCATTGCACTAAACATAACCCTAACCCTAATGCTAACCCTAACTCAATTGCTGAAACCTAACCCATCCATTACCTTAAACCTTAACTAAAGCCTAAATTAAACCCTTCCATTACCTTAACTCTAAATTTCAACCTAATGCCAGTTTGAGCCCTAACCCCTTAAGTGTAATGTAAACCAAACGCTAAACCTGACCCTGACCATGACACTAATAATAATTCTAGCTCTAAAGCTGACCTTTAACCTAAACCTAACCCTTACACTAGACCTAGCCATAACCTAAGCCTAAAACTATCCTTAACCATAACCCTAGACCTGATATTATCCCTAGCCCAAGTCCTAGCCATGACCTGATCAGAAAACCTACTGCTCCCCCTAGCACTGATCCTAGCCTTAATCCTAAACTGAACCCTAGGCCTAATTCTAATTCAAACCCTCACTCTAGCCCTAAACCTACTTATAACCCCACCGATTCCCCTAAACTTAACCCTAACCACAGTGCTAACCCTAATCCTAGCCCAACCCCTAGGCTTAACCCTAACACTAACCCTAGTCCTAATCCTAGCCCTAATTTAGCCCTAACCCTGACCCTCAGCCTAAGCCTACTCCTAAGAATAACTCTAATTCTCACCTTAGACGTATCCCTAGATCTAATCATATTACTTACCATAACCCCAACACTAGCCCCAACCCTAGCATGAACCCTAACTTAGATCAAACCTAACTCTAAATCTAACCCTAACCCTAAGCCTAAACTTCACTCTAACACTAGCCCTAACCCTGAAACTAATCCAAAATCTAGCCTTAGCCCTATCCCTAGCCCTAAAACAAAACTAAGCCATAGCCATAACTGTAACCCTTAAGCCAAACCAAAACCTAACTATACACTTAGCAGTAACTTTAACCCTAATTCGAGTCCTACTCTTAATACTAAAACTAACCCTGACCCTGAAAATGACCCTAAATATAACCCTTTCTCTAAACATCACCCTTACCCTACCCTAAAACTGAAACAAATTGTAAAAATACATCATACATTAGACATAGCCCTAACCCTAGCCCTAACCAAACCCCAAACCTAGCCCTTATTTGAGACTTAACCCTAGTTTTAAACCTAACGCTAACCAAAAACCAAGCCCCAAACCTTACCCTAACTGTAGCCAGATTCCTAACCATAACCCTAGCCTTATCACTAGCTCTAACCATATCCATTACCGGAACCATAACCATAACTCTAATTGTAACCCTAGGCCTAACCCTAACCTTATTGATAACCATAACCTTATTCATTAACCTAAACCTAACCTGAACCCTAAACCTAAACCTATCATTACACTAATCTTAACCCAAATTGTAATTTGAGCCCTAATCCTAAACTTAACCTAAGCCAAACTCTAACTCTGACCCTTCCCATAATAAATACATAGCTCTCACACTGACAATACCACTAAACCTAACCCTTATACTAGACCTAGCCATAAACCTAACCATAAAACTATTCCTAATGTAACCATAGACCTGATGTTTGCCCTAGCTGTAATCCTAGCCCTAACTTAACACAAACCATGGCCCTTACTGTAATCCTAGACCTAATCCTATCCATAACCCTAGCCCTAAACTTAACTCTAACCCTATCAATTACTCTAAACATAGCCCTAATTCTAATGCTAACCCTAGGCCTAAATCTAACCCTATACCTAAATGTAAACCTATCCATTATGCTAAACCTAACCTGAACTCAAAACCTAACCCTATCATTACCCTAACCCAAGCCCTAATGCTAATTTGAGCCCTAAACCAAAACCCTAACCTAAATAAAATCCTAAACATGATCCTGACCCTAATAATACCTCTAGCTCTAAATTTGACCCTTACCCTAAACCCAATGCTTACACTAAACATAACCATAAATCTAACGCTAAAACTATCCCTAAACGTAAGCCTAAACCTGACATTTGCCCTAACACTAATCCTAGCCCTAACCAATACACAAACTCTAGCTCTCATCGTAGCCCTTAACCTAGACTTAATCATAACTCTAATGAAACCCTAACCCTAACCATAATTCTAACCTTCCTCCTAGCCCTAAACCTAGCTCTAACCCCATAATTTACACTAAACCTAACCCTAAGCCCCAAACTAAACCTAGGCCTAAACATAAACCTAAACCTAGCCCTATTCCTAGCCCTAATTAAGTCCTATAGCTAACCAAACCCTAAGCCTAGCCCTAAGACTAACTCTCAGTCTCGCCCTAGGCCTATCCCTAGTTTTAACCCTATTTTTATCATAACCCTAATCCTAGCTATAAACCTAGAACTAAAGCTAGCCATATTCTTAGCCCAAGACTTAACCCTAGATATAATCCTAACTCTAAATTTAAATCTAAACCTAAACCTAAGACCAAACCTAACCCTAACACTAGTCCTAAACCTAACACTATTCTTAAAACTAGCCCTAACCATAAACCTAGCCCTAAAACAAAACCGAGCCATAGTTCTTACTTTAAAGCTTAACCTAAACCAAAATCTAACCCTACACCAAGCCCTAACCCTAGCCCTAATTCGAGTCCAAACCCTAACCCTAAAATTACCCCTGACCTTAATTTTGACCCGAATACTATCCCTATCTCTAAATATCACCCTAACGTTAAACCTAACCCTAACAATAGACCTAGTCCTAACTCCAATCACATAACTACTCAAACTGTAACTCTACTACAAACACTGGCTATAACTTTAAACCTAACCCTAACTCTAACCAAAACCTAGCCCTAATCTGAAATGTAACCCTAGCTTTATCCCTAAACCTAATCTTAACACTAGCCCTAACCCTACCATAAATGTAGCCCTAACTCTAGGTCTAACCCTATCCCTTACCCTAGGCCAATCCTATATCTAATGCTAACCCTAGGGTAACCCTAATCCTATTACTAGTCCTAACCCTAGCCCTCATTTTACCTATAACCATAAATCAAACTGGAAAGTTATTCTTACCCTAATGGTAACCGCAGGTCTAAACCAGACCCTAAACCTATACTGAACCATAACACTAGCACTAGAAATAAACCTATTCCTAAACCTAACACTAATACTAGCCCTAGACCTAAACTTAATCGTAAATGTAGCCATATCTCTAGCCCTAGACCTAAACAAAAACCTAGCCCTAGCCCTAATAATAAACCTTAAACTAACCCAAACACTAACCATACTACTAGACTTAATCCTAGTGATAATTCTGGCTTTAACCCTAAAGCTAACTCTAACCTGAACATTGATACTGACACTAAAACTAACTCTAGCTCTACACATCACACTAACCCTAACACTAACACATGACCTAGCCATAACACTAACTCAAAACCTGCCCCTATCATAACCCTAGTTTGTACATTAGCTGTAGCCCTAACACTAGCCCTAACTTAACCCAAAAGCTGGCCCTAATCTGAGTGCTAACCCTAGCTTTAACCATAACACTAACACTCGTTGTAAGCCAATCCCTAACCCTTGCCATAATCCTAGCTCTTATTCTATTTGTTACCTTAAGCCAAACCCTAAAATTAATGCTAACCCTGGTCCTAACCCTAATTCATAGCCTAACCTAAACCCTAACCTATTACTAGTCCTAACCCTAGCCCTCTTTCTACCTGTAACAATAACCCAAAGCCTAATCCTAACCCTGAAATTTATACTGACCTTAACACTAACCGTAGGTCTAAACCTGACCCTAACTAGAATCCGAACCTAAACATTACCCCTACCAGTAATCCTATACATAAACCTAAACCTAACACTAGTCCTAGACGTAAGCCTAATTCTAAATCTAGCCACAACTCTAGCGCTAGACCTGAACCATAACCTTGCCCTAGCCCTAACAATCACCCTTAATATAACCCAAACATAACCCCACTTCTAGACCTAAGCCTAGTCCTAATGCTGGCACTAACCCCAACATGCACTCTAACCTGAACACTGACCCTGACCCTAACATAAACCTAGCTCCAAAGCTCAGCACAACTCAAAACCTAATCCTAACACTGAACCTAGCCATAACATTAACCCTAAATCTAGCCCTAATCGTAACCCTAGCTCTTAACTACCCATGGCCCTAAACTTAGGCCTAAAATAACACAAAACCTAGCCCTAATCCTAGGCCTAAATCTAGCCATAAGTTAACTCTAAACTAACCCTTGTCCTAACCCTAACCCTCCCCTCCCCTTAGACCTAACCGTTGCTCAAAGCCTAACCTTTACCCTAAACATAACCCTAGCCCTATCCCAAACCCTAACCTAATACTAGCCCTAATCCTAATCTTAACCATAGCCCTAAGCCTAGCTCTAATTCTATACAATACCCTAACTCTAGCCCTAATCCTCACCACAACCCTAGCCCTAACCCTAGCTCTAATACTATCCATTGCCCTGATCATAATCCTAACACCAATTCTAACCCTAGGCTTAACTCTAACCCTATCAGAATCACTAAACCTATCAATTACCCTAATCCTAAACCTATTCATTACCCTAACCCTTACTCTAACTATAATGCTAATTAAAACCCTAAACCTAAACCTTAACCTAAACTTAATCATAAGCCATACCCTGACCTTAATAATACATCTAGCTGTAAACTTGACCTTACCATAAATCTAACCCTTACATTAGACCTAACCATAAACATAACACTAAATCTATCCCTAACCGTATCGTAGACTTAACCCTAGAAACTTACCCTAACACAAACCCTAGCTCTAAATCTTTTCCTAACCGAAAAACTAACCCTAACACGAGACAAACCCTAAATCTACCCATAACAATAACCCTAGCTCTTACATTACCCATACATCTAACACTAGCCCTAAACCTCACACACAAGCTAGCCCTAATTCTAGCCCTAATCCTAGACCTAAACGTAATCCTAACCCTACCCCTAGCACTAACCTTAACCCTAACAGTGGCCCTGGCCCTAACCCTACTCAAACTCTAATCTTTACCCTAAACATGACAATAGCCCTAACCTTCAACCTAACCCTCAACCTAGCCCTAATTCTAACTGTAACCAGAGCACAAATCCTAGCACAAACTCTATTACCTTAAATATAACCCTAACCCTAATGCTAAACCAAGCCATAACCCTAAATCTAGCCCTAACCGTAGCCCTTACTCAATCCCTAGCCCTCACCCTAGCCCTAACCCTAGCTCAAACACTAACACTTCTGCTAAACCTAACACTAACCCTAGGCCTATCTCTAAACCTATCCAAAATCCTAATATTAACACAAGCCCTAACTCTAGCACTAACCCTATCCATTACCCTAAACATAAACCTAACACAAATGCTAACCCTTGGCCTAACCCTAATCTTATCACTAACACTAACCCTATCTATTACTCTAAACCTAACCTGAACCCTAGACCTAACACTATCCATTACTTTAACACTAACCCTTATGCTAATTTTAGTCATAACCCTAAACCTTATCCTAAACCAAAACCTAAACTGGACTCTGACCATAATAATACACCTTGCACTAAACATGACCTTTACCCTAAACCTAACTTTCCACTAGACCTAGCCATAAACCTAAAGTTAACATTATTCCTAACTGTAACTCTAGACCTGACATTATACATAGCCCTAATCCTAGCTCTAAACCTAACACAAACCCTAGCTCTCATCCTAGCCCTAAACCTAACCTTAATTCTAACCCAAACACTCACCCAATTCCTATACCTAATTTTAACCCTTGGCTTAGACCTGAACCTAGCCATAACCTCATCCCTTCCCCTAAAAGTAACCATAACCCTAACAATCTCACTAACCCTAATTCTAGCCCTAACCATGAGCCTAACCCTTACACTAAACCTAGCCCTAATCTAGCTTTAAATTAGCCCTAACCCTAAGCAAACCCCTAACTCTAACCCTAAGAATAACTCTAACTCTCACCCTAGCCTCATTTCTATTTCTAAACCTGTCTGTTATCATAAATCTAACACTAGCCCTAGCCTTAGCATTAACCCTAGATCTAACCATAACTCGAAATCTAACCCTAACCTTAAGCCTAAACCTCACCCTACCACTAGCTAAACACTATTGCTAATCAAAAAACTAATCCTAACACTAGCCATAGCCCTAAAAAAATGAGTCTATACCCTAACCTAAACCATAACCTAACCCTACAACTAGCCATAATACTAGCTCAAATTTGAGTCCTAAGACTAAAACCTATCCTTACCTTGACTCATATTCCCTAACCCTAGCTCTATATATACCCTAACTCTATATATCATATCCCTCACCCTAGCTCTATATATCACCCTAACCATGAAGCAAATGCTAACACCATTCCTAGCCCAAACCCTAACCCTAAAATTAACCCTAGTAATAACCCTAGTTCTTACATTAGCCATAGTCCTAACCCTAGCCCTAACCCCTAAACAAAAATAGCCCTAATCTGAGCCATAAAACTAGATTTAAACCTAACCCTAACCCTATTTCTAAGCCTAGCTCTAACTCTATCCCTTATCTTAAGCCAAACCCTATCCATAATGCTAATCCTAGTACTAATCATAATTCTGAGCCTAAATCAAACACTAACCCGATTACTAGTCTAAATCCTAGCCCTCATTCTAGCTCTATACCTAACCCAAAACCTAACCCTAACCTTCACCCTTATTCTGACCATAACACTAATTAGAGGTCTAAACCTTACCATAACCCTAAATTGAACCCTAAAACTAGCCCTACCAGTAAACTTTTACCTAAACCTAACTTAATACTAACAATAGACCTAAACCTAATCCGAAATCTATCAATAATTCTAGTCCTAACCTAAACAAAACTTAGTCCTATCCGTAGCAATAACCCTTTACCTAAATCAAACAATAACACTACCCCTAGACCTAACCCTACTCCCGATTCTGGCTTTCACCCTAACTCTAATCTGAACACTGACCCTGACACTAACACTAAACCTAGCTCTAAAAATGAGTATAAACCAAAATTTAAACCTAATACTAGACCTAGCAATAACCCTAACCTTAAAACTAGCCCTAATTAGAACCCTAGATCTTACGTTAACCATAGCATTAACCCTAGACTTAGACCTAACACAAAACCTAGCCGTAATCCAAGACCGTAAGCATAACCCTAACCCTAAACTTGCCCTAACCCTAAGCCTAACCCTCACCTTAGACATAAGCATAGGCCAAAGCTTAACATTTGGCCTAAACATAACCCTAGCCTTATCCCTAACAATAGCCCTAACTCTAGCCCGAACCCTAAACCTAATCCTAAGCCTATATATTACCCTTATGATAACCGTATTCCTAATGCTAACCCTAGGCCTAACACTAACCCTATCGCAAACCCTAAACCTCTCCATTACCCTAAACCTACCCCGAACCCTAATTCTAACCCTATCCATTACACTAAATATAATACTAACCCTAATGCTCATTTGAGCCATATCCCTAAATCTTAGCCTAATACAAACCATAACAATGACCCTGAACATAAAATTACCCCTAACTCTAAAACTGACCCTTACACTAAACTTAACACTTACACTAGACTAAGATAGACCTAATCCTAAATATACTTGTTGCAGTAATTCACTTGCATGTCAGCATGGGAAAAGAAAGAAGAAGCAGAGCAAGCTAAGCAGCAGCAGAAAAAAAAAAGTCCTTTATTGTGTATGTACAAGCAATCTTTTTATAGTATGGTGAACAAAGAAGGCAGCCTTTGAACATCAATAAATCAGGTCTTTCAGCTATTAAACATAGCATACAGAAGTTTTACTTTCTAATCATAAGTGACCCGCTTCTCATGGCTAATCTATTCTCAGCCCAGAGTGTGTTGAGCTGTGCTCTTAGTTAAGAACAGAAAATAAAATTTTTCTAAGCGCTCTCCTAGCCCACTTGGCAGAATATCCCGTTTGCAGGCAAGTCCTCCCAAGGATATCAGACACCTCGTTTTCAAGCATGTCCATTGTTACCTTATCAAAACCTTGAAGGAGCCTCTCGTTTACAAGTAGGCCCTCCCAAGGACAGCAGACACCTCGTTTTCAAGTATGTCCGCTGTTACCTATCTATATCTTGACAGAATATCCCGTATGCAGGCAGACTCCATCAAGAACACTAATAGTAACACAGTTACATCTGATTCTCTACATATACTCCTAACTGTAACACTAGACTTGACATTATCCCTAGCCCTAATTCTAGACCTAAACCTACAACAAACTCTAGCCCTTATCCTAGCCCTAAACCTCGCCTTAATCATATCCCTAAACCTAACCCTAGCCCTAATCCTAATTCTAACCCTCACTCTACCTCTAAACCTAGCTATAACACATCCCTTTCCCTAAACTTAATCCTAAACCTAGCCCTAATGCTAGGCATAAGCTGAACACTAACCCTAGTTCTAATCTTTGCCCTGATTTAGCCCTATCCCTAAAACTAACCATAATCCTAGCCGTAAGACTAACTCTAACTCTTGCCCTAGCCTTATCCCTAGTTCTATCTCTATCATTTACCACAACCATAAACCTAGCCCTAAACCTTGCCCTATCCTTAGACCTAGCCCTAACCCTACATTTAACCCTAACTCCAAATCTTAACCTAACCTAAGCCTAAGCCTAACACAATCACTAGCCCTAACACTAATGCTAATCATATAACTAGCCCTAATACTCAACCTAGGACTAAAACAAAACTGAGCAATAGTGGCTGAGGATGTGGGTCAAGTGGTAGCACATTCGACGGCATGCACAGGGTGCTGGGTTTGATCCTCAGCAATAATAAAAATAAAATTTAAAAAATGTGTCCACAAAAACTAAAAAAAATTAAAAAAAATATTTAAAAATTCTCTCTCTCTCCTCTCTCTCCCTCTCTCTCAAAAAAAAAAAAAAAACTGAGAAATATCCTAACCTTAAACCTGAACTTAAACCAAACCCTAACACTACTCCTAGACATAACTCTATCCCTAATGCGAGTCCTAACCATAACCTTAAACTAACCCTTACCCGGAATCATATCCTAACACTCACCCTAGGTCTAAACACCATCCTAAACTTAAACCAAACCCTAACAGTAACCCTAGCCTTAATTCGAGTCATAACACTAACCTTAAAATGTACCCTAATGCTGACTCATATCATAAAAGTCACCCTAGCTCTAAACACCGCCCTCTCTTTAAACTGAACTGTCACAGTTATCCCATCCCTTATTTGAGTCCTAACCCTAAACCTAAAAGTAAATTGTCTCTGAATCATATCCTAATACTAACCCTAGGTATAAATATCACCCTAACTTTAAACCTAACCCTAACACTAGACATACCCCTACCCCTAACCCTAAATGTAACCCTAGTTCTTACATTATCCATTTCCTTAACTTCAGCCCTACTCCTAACACAAAAATTAGCCCTAATCTGAGCTATAAACCTAGATTTAACACTAACCCTAACCCTAATCCTATCTGTAACCCTAGCTCTAAGTCTATCACTTACCCAAAGTGAAATCCTAACCCTAATTATAACCCTAGACCTATCCCTAATCCTCAAGCTAACCAAAACTCTAACCCTATAAATAGCCATAACCCTATCCTCACTTTAACTCTAATGCTATTCCAAAACCTAATGTTAACCCTGACCATTACTTTGACCCTAACACTAACCCTAGGTCTAAACCTGGCCCTAACCCTAGACCAAACCCTAACACTAGCCGTAGACCTAAACCAAATCCTAAATCTAGCCTTAAATCTAGCCCTAGACCTAAACAAAAACCTATCCCTAGCCCTTAAAGTAATCCTTATTTTAACACAAACACTAACCTGACCCCTCGACCTAAACTTAGCTTTAATTCTGGCTATAACCCTAACTCTAACTCTAACCCAAACACTGGCCCTGACTTTAAGAGTAAACCTACCTCTAAACCTCACCCTAACCAAAAATATAAACCTAAAACTAGACCTAGCCATAATCCTAAACATAAAACTAGCCCTAATCATAACCCTAGCTCTTACATTATCCATAGCCCTAACCCTAGGCTTAAAACTAACACAAAACCCAAAGCTAATACTAGGCCTAAGCATAAACCTAACCCTAACCCTAACTCTAACCTAAAACTTGATTAGTCTAATCCTAGCTCAAAGACTAACCCTTACCCTAAACATAAACCTACATCTATCCCTAAATATACCCTTAACACTAGCCCTAATTCAATACTTAACACTAGCGCTTAACCTAGCTCTAAACCTACCCATTACCCTAAAACTAACCCTAAATCTATTGATAAACCTTAGGCCTAACCCTAACCCTAAACCTAATCAGAAAACTAACACTAGACCAAACCCTAAACCTCACATTTGCCATAGACCTAACTCTAGCTCAAACATAAACACTTACCACAAACCTAAACATAACCATAACCCTAACCCTAAACCTAAACCTCAGTCTAACACTACCAATAACCCTGTTCCTAAATCTAACCGTATCCATTACTCTAACCCTAACCCTCCCCCTAATGATGATGCTAGCCCTAATCCAACCCTAACCCTATCCATACTGTAATCTTATCCCTAGATATAACTCTAAAACTAACCCTTGCCCTAGCCCTAACCCTATTTAAAAACTTAATCTTTATGCTAAACATAACCCTAACACTAACCCTAGTTATAACCCTAACCCCAACCCTAACTCAAGACATATTCCTGACCATAACGCAAGCCCTAACCTTAGCTCTAACTCTATCCATTATCCTAACCATTTCCCTTACCCTAATGCTAACCCTAGGCCTAACACTAACCCTATCACTAAACTTAATTCTATCAATTACCATAAACCTAACCTGAACCCTAAACAAAACCTATGATTACCCTAACCTGACCCTAATGCTTATTTGAGTCCTATCCATAAACCCTAAACTCAACCAGAACTCTAACCTGACCTTACCCTAATAATTCCATAGCTCTAAACCTGACCCTTAATCCTAAACCTAATCCTTACACTAGCCGTAGCCATAAACCTAATTCTAAAACTGTCCTCAACTGTGACCCCACACCTGATATTAGCCCTAGCCCTAATCCTAGCCGTAGCCCTAACAAAAACACCAGCCCTTATCTTAGCCCTAAATCTAGATTAATCGTAACCTTAACCCTAACCTTAGCTCTAACCCCAATACTAACCCTAGCCCTAATCTTAGCCCTAATTTCACCCTATTCCTAAACCTAACCCTAACCCAAGACCTAAGAATAAATTTAACTCTCACAGTATCCCTATCACTAATTCTAAACCTATCCCTTATCATAACCCTAACTCTGGCCCTTAACATTGTCCTAAACCTTGACCCATCCATAGGCCAAGCACTAACCTTATATCATAATCTATCGCTAAATCTAACACTTACCTGAAGCCTAAGCCTAAACCTAACACTAGCCCTAACCCTAACACTAATCCTAAAATGACCCATAATACTAGCCCTAGCACTAAAATAAAACTGAGACATAAGCTCTATTTCTAACCCTTAAACTAAACCAAACCCTAACCATACACCTACCCCTAAGCATAGCCCTTATTCAAGTTTAATGCCAAACCCTAAAACTAACCCTTACACTGACTCTGACACTAACACTAATCCTAGCTATAAACATCACCCTAATCCTATCACTAACCCTAACACTAAACCTAGCCCTAATCTTAACTCTAAAATTATCCCTAATTGCAACCCTTATACTTACATTCGTCATAATCCTAACCCTAGCACTAACAACCCAAATCCTAGCCCTAATCCAAGCCCTAACCTGAGATTTTACCCTAACCCTAACACTAACCCTAGCCTTAGCCCTAATCGTAACAATAATCCTAGCCCTAACCCTATACATTAAGATAACAATAACCCTAACCTTAATGCTAATCCTAGGCCTAAACCTAACCCTATCTCTAATCCTATCCTTACCCAGTTCAATAAACATAACAGGAATCCTAATTCTAAGCCTATCATTACCCAAACCCTTACCCTAATGCTAATTTAATCCCTAAATTTAAGCCTTAAACTATTCCAAACCCTAACTTAAACCTTCACTTTATTAATACTGCTAACCCTAAACCTGACCCTAACCCTAAACCTAAACCTTACACTGTACATACCCATAATCCTATCCCTAAAACTATCTTTAAACATAATTCTAGACTTAAAATTAGCCATACTCCTAAATGTAGCCCTAACCCTAAAACAAATCCTAGCCCTCATTCTAGCCCTAAACCTAGATCCTTAATCATAACCCTTATCCTAACCCTTATTCTAAACATCACCCTACCTCTAAAACTTGCTATAACACCATCCCGTACCATAAACTAAATTCTAAATCTAACCCTAATTCTATGCTTAATCTGAACACGAACCATAAACCAAATCCTGGCCCTAATTTAGCCCTTCCCTAACCCTAACCCTAACTTTAGCCCTAAGACTAACAATAATTCTCACACTAATCCTATAACTAGTTCTAATCCTAGCCCTTACCATAACCCAAGCCCTAGCCCTAACCCTTGTCCAATCTTTGGTCCTAGCCCTAAGCCTAAGCCTAAGCCTAAGCCTCACACTAACACTAAACCTAATCCTAACGCTAATCGTAAAATTAGCCCTAACCCTAAGACAAGCAGTAAAACAAAACCGAGCATTAGCCCTAACCCTAAACTTAACTTAAACCAAACCCTAAAAATACACCTAGACCTAACCATAGTCTTAATTCTAGTTTTAATTCTAACCTTAAAAATATACCTGACACTGACACATATGCTAAAATCACCCTAGCTTGAAACACCATCCTAAACTTAAACCAAAACTTAACAGTAACCCTAGCCCTTATTTGAATCTTAACCCTAAACCTGACCCTGACTCATATCCTAAAACTAACCTTAGCTCTAAATGTCACCCTAAACTTAAATTTAACTCTGATACTAAAACTAACCCGAACCCTAAACCTAACCCTAAAACTAACCCTAATTGTAATCCTAGATTTTTTATTAGCAATAGTCCTAACACTAGTCCTAAACCTAACACAAAACTAGCCCTAATCCCAACCCTAAACCTAACTTTAACCCTAACCCTACCGTAACTCTAGCCCTAAACTTAGCTCTGAATCTCTCCCTTACCCAAAGTGAAACCCTAACACTAATTGTAAACCTAGGCCTATCCCTAATCCTTAGGCTAACCAGAACCCTAACCCTATTATCAGTCCTGACCCTAGCCCTCATTCTAGCTCTAATCCTATCTGAAAACCTTATGCTAACCCTAACCCATATTCTGACCCTAACACAAACCCTAGGTCTAAAACTGACCCTAAATATAGAGCAAAACCTAACTTTGACCATACCCCTAACTGATACCTAAATCTGACCCTAATCGTTGCCCCAAGACGAATTCTAACTCTCACACTGTCCCTATCCCTAGTTCTATGCCTATCCATTACCATAACCCTAAACCTAGCCCTAACCCTTGCTCTATCCTTAGTCCTAGCCCTAACCCTAGACCTAAACCTAACTCGAAATATATCCCTAACCCTAAGCCTAAGCCTCACACTAAAACTAGCCCTAACACTAATGCTAATGGTAAAACTAGCCATAACCCTAAACGTAGCAGTAAAACAAACTGAGCAATAGCCCTAAAAGTAAATCTTAACTTAAAACAAAGTGTAACACTACACCCAGACCTAACCATAGCCTTAATTCGAGTCCTAAGCCTAACCTTAAATCCAATCCTGACCCTGACACATATCCTAACACTCACCCTAGCTCTAAACACCCTCCTAAACTTAAACTGAAACCTAAAAGTAAGCCTATTCCTAATTTGACTCCTAACCCTATCCCTGACCCTGACTCATATACTAACATTAACCTAGCTCTAAATATCATCCTAACCTTAAACCTAATCCTAACACTAGAACTACCTCCACTCCCAACCCTAAAACTAACCCTCATTGTAACCCTAGTTCTTATATTAGTCATTGCCATAACATTAGCCCTAACCCTAACACAGACACTAGCCCTAATCCAAGCCCTAAACCTAGATTTAACCCTAAATCTAACTATAGCCCTAACCCTAACTATAAGGCTATTCCATACCCTATGAATAACCCTAACCCTAATGGTAGCCCTAGACCTATGCCTAATCCTTAGGCTAACCAAAATCCTAACCTTGTTAATAATCCTAACCCTAGTCCTCTTTGTAGCTCTAATCCTATCCCAAATCTGAATACTAACCCTGACCCTTATCCTCACCCTAACAACAACCCTAGTTCTAAATCTGACCCTAACACTAGACTAAAACCTAACACTAGCCCTGGACCTAAACCTAATCCTAAATCTAGCCTTAAATATAGCCGTAGACCTAAACAAAAATCTAGTCCTAAGCCTAACAATAAACCTTATCCTAACACAAAAACTCACCCTACCTCTAGTCCTAAACCTACTCCTAATTCTGGCTGTAATCCTAACATAAACTCTAACCCAAACACTGACTCTGTGTTTAACAGTAAACCTAATTCTAAACCTGACCCTAACTGAAATTCTAAACCTAACACTAGACCTTGGCATAACCCTAACCCTAAAACTAGCCCTAATCATAACCCTAGCTCTTACATTACCCACAGCTTTAACCCTAGGCCTAAACCTAACACAAAACCTAGAGCTAATCCTCAGCCTTAACCTAGCCCTAAGCATAACACTAATTCTAACCCTAGACCTTATCCAAACCTATCCCTCACCTTAGGCTTAACCCTAGCTCTAAACCTAACTGTTACTATAAACATAAACTTAGAACTATTCCTGAATAAAACCCTAAACCTAGTCCTAATCCTAACCTTAACCCTAGCTCTAAGCCTATCTCTAAACCTACCCATTACCCTAATCCTAACCCTAACACTAATTGTAACCCTAGCCTTAAACCTAACCATAATCTTAACCCTAAACAGAAAACTAACCCTATACCTAAACCTAATCTAATTCTCGCTATAGCCCTAAAAATAGATCAAACCCTATAACTTAACACAAACCAAAAAATAACCATAGACCTAACTCTAAACTTAAATCTAACCCTGTCCCTAAACCTAAACCTACATCTAACCATATTTATTACCCTAACCCTATGCCTAAACTTAATTATAACCATTTCTCTAATCCTTACCCTAATCCTAAACCTACACTAATCCTATCCCAAAACATAACTCTGAACCTAACCTTTGCTCTAAACCTAATCATAGCTCAGAACCTAACTCATACACTAAACATAATACTAATCCTAATCCTAGTTCTAACCCTAACGCTAACACTAATTCAAGACATAATGCTAACCATAAATCTAGCTATAAACTTAGCTTGAACTGTATCCATTACCCTAATCATGACCCATACCCTAATGCTAACTCTAGGTCTAACCTTATCTCATGACCTAATCCTTACAATAACCCTAGCCCTAACCTTAACTCTAACTGTATCCATTACCCTAAACATAAACCTTTCCCTAATGCTAAACCTAACCCTAAATCTGTCACTAATCCGAACCCTATCAATTACCCTAAACCTAACCTGAACCTTAAATCTAACCATATATTTAGCCTACAATAACCCTAATGCTAATTTGAGCCTAACCCTAAACTCAAACCTAAAAGAAACTCTAACCTTGACCCTGACTTTAATAATTCCCCTAGCTCTAACCTAACCCTTACCCTAAACCTAATCTTTACATTAGGCCTAGCCAAAACCTAATCCTAAAACTATCCATAACCATAACCCTAGACCTGACATTAGCCCTAGAAATAAACCTAGCCCTATCCAGAACACAAACCCTAGCCCATATTAGGCCTAAAAATAGCCTTAATCATAACCCTAACCATAAAATTATACCTAACTTAAAACCAACTATATCCCTAATCTTAGACGTACCTTAGTCCTATCCCTAACCCTAAACCTAATTATAACCCTAGCCCTAAAACTAAGTCTAACTCTCTCCCTAGCACTAAAACTAGTTCTAATCCTATACCTTACCGGAACCTTAAACCTAGCCCTAACCCTATGCCTAACCATAGCCATTTCCTTAGCCCTAGCCCTAAGTCTAGATCTAACCTTAACTCTATCTAACCCTAATACAAAGCACAAGCCTAAACCTAACACTAATGCTAACCCTAACACTACTCCTAAAATTATCCCTAACTCTAGCCCTAGCCCTATAACAAAACCGAGCCATAGCCCTAACCCTAACACTTAACCTTAACCAAATCATAACCCTACACCTATCCCTAACCCTAGCCCTAATTCGAGTTTTAAGAAAAACTCTAAAACTAACTCTAACCCTGATTCTGATGCTAACACTAACCCTAGCTTTAAACATCAACCTAAACATAACACTAAATGTAACACTAGACCTAGCCCTAACTCTAACCCTAAAACTAGCCCTAATTGTTACGCTAGTACTTACAATAGCCATAACCCTAACCCTAGCCCTAACTTAACCCAAAACATAGCCTAATTTGAGCCCTAACCTGAGCTTTAACCCTAACCCTAACATTAACCCTAAACCTAGCACTAAGAATAACCATAACCTTAGTTCTAACCCTAGGTCTAACCCTATCCATTACCCTAAACATAATCCTAACCCTAATGCGAACCCTAGACCTAAACTTTACCATATCCCTAATCCTAACCCTATTCCTCACCCTAAACCTAACTTGAAACCTAAACCTAACTATATCATTACCCAAATCCTAACCCTATGCTAATTTGAGCCCTAAATTTAAAAATTAACCTATTCCAAACACTAATCACGACCTTGACCCAAACAATACCCTTAGCTCTAAACCTAACCCTAACCCTAAATCTAATCCTTACACTACATGTAACCTAACCCTAATACTATCTTTAGCTGTAAAGCTGGACCTGAAATTAGCCCTAGCCCTAATACTAGCCCTAAACCTAGCCTTAATCCTAACCCAAAACATAACTGGAGGTTTAACCCTGATTCTAACTCTCACCCTAGCCCTAAACCTAGTTTAACCCCATCCTTACCATAAACCTAAACATAATCTAAAACCTAACCATAAACCTTTCCTTAACCCTAGGCCTAACACTAACACTAAGCCTAGCACTAACCCTAATTTAGTCCTATCCTAACCCTAAACCTAGCCTTAAGACTAACTCTAACTCTTGCCCTAGCCCTATCCCTAGTTCTATCCTTAGCCCTAGCCCAACCCTGGATCTAAAAATAACTCTAAACTTAAACCAAACTCTAAATTTAACCATAACCATGATACTAATCCAAACTTTAACACTAGCCCTAACCATAATGCTAATCCTAAAATCATTACTTATCCCTAGCCCTAGCCATAAAACAAAACCAAGCCATATCCCTAATTCTAACCCTTAACCTAATACAAACCATAAACCTACACCTAGCCCTAACCCTAACTATAAAAATAACCCTGACCCTGATCCTGATCCTAACACTAATCCTAGCTCTAAACATCACCCTAACTTTAAATTAACCCTAACACTAGACTTAGCCTTAACCCTAACCCTAAAATTAGCCCTAATCATAACCATAGTTCATACATTAGTCATTGTTATAACCCTAGCCCTAACTCAAACATAAATCCCACATAAATCCCTAGTCTAAATCTCAGTTAAATTTATATTACATGCTTCAGCTTATTACTAATTTCACAAGCAACAATCCAGAGAGTGCCCACAGAGAACTGATTGAGTGTGTGAAGTTTCAAGGAGTTAGCACTAACCTTGTTTGATTTCCAGCTCCATGTTCATTTACCCATGTAGGTCAAAATGAAATGAATCCATAAAATACAAATTGTTCCTGTCAGCAAAGAATTGAATCGAGAAGGCCGAAACCTGGGGAACATAGTAAGGCTAGGTAAAAATGTAACCTGTTCAATATCAAAGAAATTTTAACAAGACAAACTCTAACCCTAACACTAGACCTAACTCTAACCTAACCTGTTTAAAGAACCTTTGATAATAGAAGTCTCAAAGATGAGGAGCCAAGTATGGCAAGCTAACAGATGAATCCTGCCCAGTATCAAAGAAATCTGACCAAATAATTGGGGGAGGTATTTCAGTACATGCATATTTTTCTATTTTCTCCTAATGTGCTCTTGTTTAAATTATTTTTTATGCTTCAGTTTAAGGTACTTTCACAAGGAACAACTAGAGAGTGCCGAGAGAGAGCTGATTGAGTGTGTGAAGTTTAAAGCAGCTAGTACTAACTCTGTTTGATCTCCAGCTCCATTTTCACTCACATCTATAGGCCATAAAAAAGTGAAACTTAAAAATTCAAACTGTTCCTGACAGTGAACTGGCAAACCTTGAAAACCCAAACTTGAGGATACTACTAAGACTAGGAAAAGGATGAATCCTGTACAATATCAAAGTAATCCATGCAAAATAATTGAATCATGCTCCTAAAGTGCTCACAGATAAAGCTGTTTCTTTCTAATTCAGCTTTCAGCTACTACCGCAAGAAACAAATGAGAGAACATGCACTGAGAACTGATTGACTGTGTGAAGTTTCGAGGAGATAGCATATACCCTGTTTGAAAAGTTGAGCTCCATTTTCATTCAACCCTATAGGGCAAAATGAAATGAAAAATGAAAATTAAAACTGCTCCTGAGAGCAAACCCTTTAACATAGGAGGCCCAAACATATGGAACATACTAACAATAGGAAAAAGGTAAATCCTGCCCAGTATCCAAAAAGTTGAAAAAAACTAACTCTAACCCTAACACTAGTTCTAACACTTTCCCTAATTCTAACCTAAGCTATTAAGAGAACCTTTGATTATAAAAGTTTTAAACTTAGGGAGACTAGTGGGCCAAGCTTACAAATGAATCCTGCACAGTATCAAAGAAATCTGACCAAATAATTGTGGGAGATATTTCAGTACATGCATATTGCCCTGTTTTCTCCTAAAGTGCTCTTGGAAAAAGTTGTTTTGCATGCTTCAGCTTATGGCTACTTTTACAAGGAAGAAACCAGAGAGTGCCCACAGAAAACTGATTGAGTAAGTGAAGTTTTAACCAGCTAGCACCAACCCTCTGATTTCTGGCTCCATTTGCATTTACCCATATAGGTCAAAATGAAGTGAGACATTAAAAACAAACTATTCCTAACAGCAAACCATTGAACCAAGAAGGTACAAAACTGGGGCACATAGTAAGGCTAGGTAAGAGATAAATCTTTGCAGTGTAAAAGAAATTTGAACAAAAAAATCTCTAACCCTAACACTAGCTCTAAAGCTAGCCCTAACCTTAAACGTAACACTAATACTTACCTGTTTAGAGAACCATTGATCCTAGAAGTGCCAACCTTGGGGAGCCTAGTGGAGCAAGCTAAAAGATGAATACTGCACAGTATCAAAGAAATCTGATCAAATTGTTGAGAGACTTATTTCAGTACATACATGTTTCTCTGTTTTCTCCTTAAGGGCTCTCAGATACTGATGCTTTTGCATGCTTCATCTTTGGCCTACCTTCAAAATAAAGAAACTAGACAGTGCCCACTGAGAACAGATTGTGTGAAATTTCAAGCACCTCCTGCCAATCCTGTTTGATTTCCAGCTCAATTTCCATTCACATCCATAAGCCATGATGAAGGGAAACCGTAAAATACAAACTGTTTCTGACAGCAAACCACTGAAACGAGAAGGCCCAAACCTGTGGAGCACAGTAAGGCTAAGTAAAAGATGAATCCTGCCAAGTATCATAGAAATTTGAAAAAAAAATAGGGCCCCATGGGTGCTCTCATAACAGATGGAAGGCTTAGCTGCACAGTTTCTCTAGGCACAGACAGCAGTCACAGCCACAGGGCTGCTCTCTGTGCAGATGGAAGGCAGCACAGAACACAGAGGCTTTGCTTGCAGGTCACCAGACTTCGCTCTGGACACAGCACAAGTCATTACAGAAACACCTACCTCACCAAACACCATACATGGGTAATAGATGGAATCCATCTTGCAAAACCTTATTCGTCATCTATTGGTGGATGCGGCTACCAGCTGGGTTCTGCAGCTTCTCAGGTACCCGGTTTCTAACTCCCCTACCTCCAGCTGTGATTTTTCTCACAAGCTTTTTGGGGCCATAGCTATCAATGTGGAACAGCAACTGTACAGGCACCTGTACAGTCAGAGTTAGGGTTATTATTAAGGTTAAGATTAGGACTCAAATTAGGGCTAGAGTTAGGTTTAGGTGTAGTGTTAATTTTTGGTTTAAGTTAAGGTTTAGGGTTAGGGCTATTGCTCGGTTTAATGTTACTGCATGGGTTCGGTTTAGGGCTAGTTTTGTGATTAACATTAGGGCTAGGGCTAGTGTTACTGTTAGGCTTAGGTTTAGGGTTAGGGTTAGATTTAGAGTTAGGGATAGATCTAGGGTTAGCACTAGGAATAAGTATTAGGCAATGGTTATGGCTAGGTTTAGGGATAGAGTTAGGGCTAGGGTTAGGATTATGGTAATGGATAGGGTTAGAAGTAGGAATAGGGCTAGTGTTAGAGTTAGAATTACTCTTAGGTCTAGGGTTAGTGTTCACCTTAGGTCTAGCATTAGGATTAGGGTTAGGGTTAAGTTTAGGGTAATAAATGGCATTATAGCTAGGTTTAGAGATAGGGTGAGGATTAGAATTAAGGTTATAGCTACGGTTAGGTATAGGGTTATAATTAAGCCTAGGTTTGGTGCTAGGATGAGGGCTATGATTCATTTTAGGGTTAGGGCTAGGATTAGGTATAGGGCTAATATCAAATCTAGGGTTACGTTAAAAGATAGTTTTAGGGTTAGGTTAATGGCTACATGTAATGTAAGGGTTAGGTTTAGGGTTAAGGTCAGGTTTAGAGCTAAGGATATTATTAGGGTCAAGTTCTGGGCTAGAAGTTTGGGATAGGTAAAGTTTTAAAGTTAGGGCTCGAATTAGTGTTATGGTTAGTGTTAGTGTAATGATAGGTTGAGGTTTAGAGTTTAGGTTTGGTTTAGGATTACGGATAGGGTTAGGTTTAGGCCTCAGGATATGGTTACAGCAATGGATAGGGTTAGAGCTAATGTTAGGGCTTGGGTTATGGTTTTGATTAGGGCAAGGGTTAGGATTAGGGTTAGGGTTAAAACTCGGGTTAGGGCTTGGATTAGGGCTATGTTTTTGGCTTAAGTTAATTCCAGGGTTAGGGATAAGTCTTATGAAAGTACCAGGGTTACAATGAGGGTTAAATTTAGTGTTAGGGTTAGTGGTAGGTCTAGTGTTAGGTTTAGGTTTAGGGTTAGTATTAGTCAGAGTCAGAGTCAGTATTGATTCTAGTTTTTATCTTAAAAGTAGAATTAGAACTAAGGTTAGGGTTAGGGTTAGGGTTTTTTAGGTTGAGGATTAGGGTTTGGGCTATGGCTCAGTTTTGTTTTAGGGCTAGGGTTAAAGTTGGATTTAGAGTTAGGGTTTGGGTTAGCGTTAAATTTAGAGTTAAAATTAGATTTAGGCTAGGGCTACAGCCAATGATAGGGATAGGGTTAGGGCTAGGATTAGGGTTCCAGTAATGGATAGGGTTAGAACTAGGATTGGGGCTAGGGTGAGAGTTAGAGTTAGTCGTATTGCTAGGGTTACGGCTGGGGTTAGGAATAGGACAAAATTAGGGCTAAGATTAGGCCTAGGGTTAGTTTTTGGGTTAGGCCTAAAGTTAGGTTTAGAGTTAGTATTAAGGCTAGGTTTAGGGCTAGGACAAGGGCTGGGGTTAGGGTTAAGGTTATACTAATGGAAAGAGTTAGGTTTACAGTTCAGGATAGGTTTAGATTAATGTACAGGGTTAGTGTTAGGGATAAGGTTAGGGTTAGGCCTAGGGTTAGAATTTGGTTTAGGCTTATGTTTAGAGTAATGGATAGGTTTAGTGTAAGTGCTAGGGCTTAGGTTAAAATTAGCATTAGGGCTAGGGTTTGGGTTACTCCTAGGGTTAGTGTTAGGGTTAGGTTTAGGGTAAGTGTTAGGGTTTGAGCTAGGGTTAGTGCTAGGGCGAGGTTTAGTATTAGAATCAGGTTTATGGTTAGGGTTAGGGTTAGGGCTAGGGTTAGCATTAGGTTTAGGGTTATGTTTAAGGTAATGGATAAAGTAAGAGCTAGGATTGGGCTATGGTTTCAGTTAGAATTAGGGATTGGGTTAGGGTTAGGGTTAGACCTAGGGTTATGTTTAGGGTAAGGTTTGAGCTAGGGTTAGGGCCAGGGCCGCCTTAGGGTTAGGGTTTGGGCTAGGATTAGAGTTCGGGTTATGCTTAGGTCTAGTTTTAGGGCTCGTATTAGAGCTAGGTTTTGTGTGAGGTTCATGGCTAGTTAGGGCTATGGGTAATATAAGAGCTAGGGTTATGATTATGGCTAGTTTTTTGGGTTAGGGTTAAAAATATGTCTAGTGTTAGGTTTCAGTTTTGGGTTAGGATAGGGTTTAGAGCTAAGGTTTGTGTTAGGGTAAGCGTCAGTGTTCGGGTTAGCATTTTGTTTATTGTTAGGGCCAGAATTAGAACTAGTGTTAGGTCTAGGGATAAGGTTAGTTATTGCATTAGGTTAATGGTTACTTTAGGGCTAAGGCTATGTTTTTGTTTAGGACTGGGGCTAGAGTTATGGCTATATTTAGCATTAAGTTTAGGTCTAGTGCTAGTGTTACAGTTAAGTTTAGGTATTGGTTTACTGGTAGGGCTAGTGTTAGGGATCGGTTTAGTGTTAAGGTCAGGCTTTGACCTAGGGTTAGTGTTAGGGTCAGAATAAAATTTAGGATTTTAGGCTTAGGCTTCTGGTTAGGGTTAGAGATAGAAAGAGGGCTAGGGTTAGGACTAGTAATCGAGTTAGGGTTTGGGGTAAGTTAAGGATTCATGTTAGAACTAGGGTAGCATTGTGTTGAGAGTTTGGCTTAGGGTAAGGACTAGGTTTAGAGCTAGGGTTTGGGTTAGTGTTAAGGTTATGGTTAGGGTTAAAGCTAGGGTTGAGGCTCAGATTAGGGCTAGGTTTTGTGTTAGAGTTAGAGCGATGGCTAATGTAATAACTAGCTTTATGGTTAGGGATAGTTTTAGGGTTAGGATTAGGGCTATTTCTAGTGTTTAGTTTAAGTTTAGGGTTAGGGTGATGTTTAGAGGTATTTTTAGGGTCAGAGTCAGGGTCAGTATTAGTTGTAGGGATAGGGTTATGACTATGTGTAGCATTAGGATTTAGTTTAGGTTAACGGTTAGAAGTAGGGCTATAGCTCAGTTTTGTTTGTGGGCTATGGATAAGGTTAGGGCTAGTGTTCAAATTAGAATTAGGGTTATGGCTAGTGTTAGGGTGAGGTTTAGGTTTAGAGTTGTGGTTAGATTTAGAGTTAGGGTAAATTCTAGGTTTAGGACTTAGGTTAGGGCTAGTGTTAGTGTTAGGCTATAGATAAGGTTGGTATTAGAATAGGTCTAGGGCTAGAGTTAGGGTTAGTCTTAGGGCTAGAGTTAGAGTTAGCATTACAGTTAGCAATAAATTAGGCCTACAATTAGAGCTATGGTTAGTGTTTGCATTAGGCCTAGGGTTAGGTCTAAGGGTAGTGTTTGTGACAGTGTTAGGGTTAGGGTTATGCTTAGGGGAAGGGATGTGGTTATACCTAAGTTCAGAACTAGGCCGAGGGTTGATATTAGGGTTTGGGCTAGGGATAGGGTTCAGGTTAGGATTAAGGCTAGTTTTAGGGCTAGGATGAGGGCTCAGGTTTGTGTTAGGTTTAAGGTAAGAATTAGTAGAGCGCTAATGTCAGGTCTAGATTTATGGTTAGGGATATGGCTAGGGTTAGTTTTATGGGTAGGTCTAGTTTAAGGATTATATTTAGAGTAAGGGTCAGGTTTAGAGCTAGGTGTATTATTAAAGTCAGTGTCTTGTTCAGAGTTTGGGTTAGGTTTTGATTTAGTTTTAGGGCTCGAATTAGCATAAGGGTGAGGGTTAGTGTTAGAGTAATTGATAGGGTTAGTATTAGTGTTCATTTTAGGTTTAGTTAAGGATAAGGTTAGTGTTAGTGATAGGTTTAGGGTTAGGCTTAAAAGGATAGGGTTAGATTTAGGTTTAGGACTAGGGTTAGTATTAGGTTTAGCATAACTTTTAGGGTTTTAGCTAGGATTATTACTACGGCAAGGGTTAGGTTTCACAGATAGGTCTAGGGTTAGTTTTACAGTTAGGGTTAGAGTAGGTTTAGGATTAGGATTAGGGTTAAGTTTACAGTTAGGGTTAGAGTAGGTTCAGGGATCGGGCTAGTGTTATCATGACCTTTATATTAGGGTTAGGGTAATGGGTGTGTTTAGAGCTATGTTTAGAGCTATGTTTCGGTTAGGCTTATGTTTAGGGTAATGGATAGGTTTAGGGCTAAGGTAATGGTTAAAATTAGGGCTAGGGCTAGGGTTAGGGTTAGGCCTAGGGTTAGTGTTAGAGTTAGGTTTAAGGTACGTGTTAGGGTTTGAGCTATAGTTAGGGCTAGGGTGATGGTTAGGTTTAGTGTCAGGTCTAGGTTTAGGATTAGGGTTAAGTTTATGGCTAGGTTTAGCATTAGGGTTAGGGTTATGTTTAGGATAATGAATAGGGTTAGAGCTATAGGTAGGGCTAGGATCATGGTTAGGATTAAGTCTAGGGTTAGGTTTATGGTTAAGGTTAGGTTTAAGGTAATGTTTAGGACTAGGGTTATTGTTAGGGTTATAACGAGATCTAGGTCTCAGTTTAGGGGTGGGTTTTGGGTTAGATTAGGACTAGGATTAGGGCTATGGCTAATGTAAGAACTAGAGTTATGATTAGGGCTACTTTTAGGGTTATACTTAGGGCTAGTCCTAGTTTTAGTGTCAGGTATACTTTTAGGGTAAAGTTAGAGCTAGGGTTAATGTAATGTCAGAGTCAGGATCAAGGTTAGTTTTAGGCTTAGGTTAGAACTAGAATTAGGGCTAAGGTTAGGGCTAGGTGTAGGGTTAGGTTTTGTTTAGGTTAAGGGTTAGGCTTAGGGCTATGGCTTGGTTTTATTTTAGGGCTTGAACTAGATTAGAACTAGTTTTAGAATTACTGTTAGTGTTAGGGCTAGTTTTGGTGTGAGGTTTAGGCTTAGGTTTAGGGTTGGACTTAGAGTTATGGTTAGTTCTAGGGTTATGGCTAGGGCTAGTGTTAGGGATAAGGTTAGGTGAGTGTTAGGGTTATGATAAGGGATAGAGTTATATCTAGAAATAGGGCTAGGGAGAGATTTAGAGTTAGTCTTGTGCTACTGGTAGGGTTAGGGATAATTTAGGGCTAGGATCAGGTCCAGGATTAGTGTAATGATTAAGTCTAGAGTTAGAGTTAGAGTTAGATTTGGGGGAATGGATGGGGTTATATCAAGGTTCAGAACTAGGGAGAGGGATAAAATTAGGAATAGGGCTAGAGTTAGGATTCATGTTAGGATCAAAGCTAGGTTTAGGGCTAGGATGAGGGCTAGTGTTTGTGTTAGGGTTATGGCAAGAATTAGGGCTAGGACTAAAATCAGGTCTAGCATTGTGGTTAGAGATAGTTTTGGGGTAAGATTTATGGATAGGTCTATTACATTTAGGGTGAGGTTGAAGTTGAGAGCTAGGGGTATTATAATAGTCAGGGTCAGGTTATGGCTCAAATTAGCATTAGGTTTGAGTTAGGGTTAGGTTAATGGATAAGATTTGGTTTGGGCTTCAGGTTAGGTTTAGGTCTCAGGTTAGATTTAGGGTAATGGATAGGATTAGGGTTAGCCCTAGGGCTAGCATTAGATTTATGGTTATCATTAGGGCAATGGATAGGTTTAGAGCTAGGGTAAGTGCTAGGGTTATGTTTCCGATTAGGGCTAGAGTTAGGGTTAGGGTTAGGTTTACAATATGGGTTAGGGTTTGAGCTAGGATTAGTGCTAAGTATAGGATTAGGTTTAGGATTAGGTTAAGGGTTAGGATTAGAATTATCATTAGGGTTAGGGTAATGGACAGGTTTAGATGTAAGGTTAGAGTTAGGGTTAGATTTAGGTTTAGGACTAGGGTTAATTTTAACTTTAGCACAATTGTTAGGGTTTGAGCTAGGATTATGACTACGGCAAGGGTTAGGTTTATGATTAGGTCTAGGGTTAGGTTTACAGTTAGGATTAGAGTAGGTTTAGGGTTAGGGCTAAAGTTATCATGATGTTTATGGTTAGTGTTAGGGTAATGGGTGGGGTTAGAGCTAAGGTTATGTCTAGTGTTAAGATTACGATTATGGCTAGGTTTAGGGTTAGGGTTAGGTTTAGGCTTAGGCTTATCATTTTCTTTTGTTTAGGTTAAGGGTATGGGTCAGGGATTGAGTAAGTGTTAGGACTAGGTTGAGGCTTCACATTAGAATCAGGGTTAGGGACAGAGTTAGGGTTACGGTTAGGGTTAGGGTTAGGGCTAGGTTTAGCATTAGGTTTAGGGTTATGGTTAGGGTAATGGATAGAGTTAGAACTAGGAATTGGGCTGTGGTTTTGGTTAGGATTAGAGCTAGGATTGGCGTTAGGTTTCGGTCTAGGGTTATGTTTAGTGTAATGGCTAGGTTTTGAGCTAGTGTTATTGCTAGGGCTAGGGTGAGGATTAGATTCAGCCTTAGGTCTAGGGACAGTAGTATGGTAGGTTAATGGTTATGGTTTAGGTTAGGGCTAGGGTTATTATTAGGGTTAGGATAAAGAATAGAGTAATGGATATGGTTAGATGTAGGTTTAGGTTTAGGTTTAGGGTTAGATTTAGTTTTAGGGTTAGTGTTAAGGCTACATTTATGTTTAGGTTTATGGTACGGGTTAGGATTTGAGCTACGGTTAGGACTATGGCGAGTATTAGTTTTAGGGTTAGGTCTATGGTTAGTTTTCCAGTTAGGTTTAGGTTTATGTTTAGGGTTAAGGCTAGGGTTATCAATACATTTAGGTGTAGGTTTAGGTAAGGTGTAGGTTTAGAGCTAGGTTTAGGGATAGGTTTAAGTTTAGGTTTAGGGCTAGGGTTAGGGTTTAGAATAAGGTATAGGTTTAAGTTTATATTTATGATAAGGGTTAGGATTTGAGTAAGTTTTAACACTAAGTCTAGGGTTAGGTTTAGGGTTAGGGTTAGGGCTAGGCTTAGGGTTGATGTTGCACTTAGGGCTAGATTTAGGCCTAGAATTTGCTCTAGGTTTTGTGTTAGGTTAAGGCCTAGAGTTAGTGCTAAGGATAACGTAAGAGCTAGGATTATGATTAGGGCTAGTTGTAGGGTTAGGTTTATGGCAATATCTAGTGTTAGGTTTAGGTTTTTGGTTACAGTCAGGTTTAGAGATAGGTTAAGTGTTAAAGGCAGGGTCAGTGTTCAGGTTAGAATTAGAGTCAAGTTTAAAGCCAGAATTGGGACTAGGTTTATGTCTAGGGGTAGGGTTAGTCTTTGTGTTAAGTTAAGGGTTATTGTTAGGGATAAGGCTAGGTTTTTGTTTGGGTCTAGAACTAGAGTGAATGCTAGATTTAGGATTAGGTTTAGGTCTAGGGCTAGTGATACAGTCAGGTTTAGGTATAAGGTTACTGGTAGGACTAGTGTTATGGTTTGGTTTAGCATTAGGGTCAGGTTTAGACCGAGGTTAGTGTTATGGTCAGAATAAGGGTCAGGGTTAGGGTTAAGGTTTGAAATAGGATTAGAGCTGAATGAGGGCTAGGGTTAGGATTATTAATATGGTTAGAGTTTTGATTAGCCTGGTTATTATGGATCGGTCTAGGGTTACCACCATTACTCTTAGGGTTTTGCTTAGAGTTAGGGATAAGTTTAGAGCTACTCAGTGTTAGGGTTAGGGTTAGGGTTAAAGCTAAGAGTAGGACTCGGATTACAGTTAGTTTTTGTGTTAGTGTTAGGGTAGGGTTAGGGCAACTGGTAATGTAAGAATCGGGGTTACAATTAGAGTTAGCTTTAGGGTTAGGGGTACAGGTAGTTCTAGGGATAGTGTTAGATTTAAGGTTAGGGTGATATTTAGAGCTAGAGTTATTTTTAAGATAGGAGTCAGGGTCAGGGTGAGTTTTAGTGTTTGAGTTAGGACTCGAATTAGGGCTAGGTTTACTGTTAGGGTTTGATTTAAGGTTAGCGTCCTAAGGTTAGAATCATGTTTAGAGCTAGGGTGAGTGTTAGTTTATGAGTCAGGGTCAGGGTTAGTATTAAGGTTAGGGTTAGGACTCGATTAGGGCTAGGATTAGTTCTTGTAGTAATTTACGGTTTGGTTTAAGTTAAGGGTTAGGGTTAGGTTTATTGATTGGTTTTGTTTTATTCATAGGGTTAGGTTTAGGGCTACTTTTACAATTAGTATTATGGTTAGGGCTAGTGTTAGGGTTAGGCTTAGATGTAGGGTTAGGGTTAAATTTATAGCTAGGTTTAGATCTAGGATTAGTCTAGGATTAAGGATAGGGCAAGTATTAAGGCCAGGGTTAGAGTTATGGTAAGGAATAGGGTTAGAACTAGGGATAGGGCTAGTGTGAGATTTAGAGTTAGTGATAGGGCTAAAATTTGATTGAAGGTTTGGTATAGGGTTCAATTAGGTCTAGGTTTAGAACTAGGGTTAGTGTTCCGCTTAGGCCTAGCAATAGGGATAGGGTTAGGTTTAAGTTTAGGATAAAGAATAGTGTTATAACTAGGTTTAGATGTAGGGTGAGGGTTAGAGTTAGGGTTAGGGCTACAGGTGGGGTTACGGTTATTATTAAGGCTAGGTTTAGGGCTAGGATGAAGACTAATGTTTCTTTTAGATACAGGGCTAGGATTAGTGCTAGGGCTAGTATCAGGTCTAGGATTATGGTTAAAGATATTATTAGGGTTAGGCTTATGGATATGTCTAGTATAAGGGTTAGGTTTAGGGTAAGGGTTAGGTTTAGAGCTCGGGGAATTATTAGGATTAGGATTTGGCTTAGGTAAGGATTTATGTTTATGGCTCAAATTAGCATTAGGGTAGGGTATAGTTAGGGTTTGTTTTAAGGTTCAGGTTTGGTGTAGGGTAATAACAGCATTAGTGATAGGGCTAGATTTAGGCTTAGGGTTAGCATTATGGTAAGGGTTATTTTTAGGGTGATTGATATGGTTTGAACTAGAGTTATAGTTAGGAGTATGCTTTGAGTTAGGGTTAGAGTTAGTATTAGAACTAGGGTTAGGGTTAGGTTTATTGTTATGTTTAGCATAAAGTTTAGGTTTTGAGCTAGGGTTAGGGCTAGGTTTAGGGTCAGGTCTAGGGATAGGTTTACAATAGGTTTAGGATTATGGTGTTGGTTAGAGCTAGGATGAGTGTTAGGATATAAGTCAGGTTCAGGGTTATTATTAAGGTTATGATTAGGACTCGAATTAAGGCTAGGGTTAGATCTAGGTGTAGTGCTAAAGTTAGGGCTACGGTTATCATTAACGTTAGGGTTAAGTTTAAGGTAACGGGTAGGGTTAGTTTAGGTTTAAATTTTGGTTTAGAGTTAGAATTAGTGATAGGTTTAAAATTAGAGCTATGATTATGTTTAGGTTTATGGTTAGGTTTATGGTTTGATCTAGAGTTAGGGCTATGCTGAGTATTAACTTTAGGGTTATGTCTATGGTGAGTTTTCCAGTTAGGGTTAGGGTTAACATTAGGGTTCAGGGTAGGATTATCAATAAAGTTAGTTTTATGGTTAGGGAATGCGTAGGTTTAGATCTAGGTTTAGGGCTAGGTTAAGCTTAGGAGTTGGGCTAGGGTTAGGGTGAGAGTTAAGTATAGGTCTAGGTTTATGTATAGCATAAGGGTTAGGCTTTGAGCTCTCTTAGGACTAAGGTGAGGGCTAGGGTTAGGTATAGCGCTAGTGTTAGTGTTAGGGTTATGCTTAGGGTTCAGTTTAGGCCTAAAATTAGCTGTATGTTTACTCTTAGGTTTAGGCTTAGGGTTAGAGCTATGGGTAATGTAAGATCTAGGATTATGATTAGGGCTAGTTTTAGGGTTAGGATTATGGCTGGGTCTAGAATTAGATTTAGGTTTTGGTTAGTTTCAGGTTTAGAGGTAGGTTTAAGTTTAAAGGCGGGGTCAGTGTTTGGGTTAGAATTAAAGTTAGGGTTAAAGCCAGAATTAGGACTAGGTTTAGGTCTGGGTGTAGAGTTAGTGTTTGGGTTTGGTAGAGGTTTTTGTTAGGGTTAGGTTTAGGATTTTGTTTAGGTCTAGAGCTAGAGTTCAGGCTAGATTTAGGATTAGGTTTAGGTCTAGAGCTAGTGGTAGGGTTAGATTTAGGTATAAGTTTAAAATAGGGCTAACGTTAGGGTTTGGTTTAGGGTTAGGGTCAGGTTTATACCTAGGGTTTATGTTATGGTTAGAATAAGGTACAGGGTTAGGGTTAGGGTTTGGGATAGCATTAGAGCTAGAATGAGATCTAGCATTAGGACTATTAATGGGGTTATTATTTGGTTAGCCTAAGGATTAGGGATAGGTCTAGGGTTACAATTATGGTTAAGGTTTTGCTCAGGGTAAGGGATAAGGTTAGGGCTAGGTTTAGATTTATAGTTAGGGTTAAAGCTAGATTTAGGGTTCAGATTAGGGCTAGTTTTAGTGTGAGGTTTAAGGCTAGGGTTAGGGAAACAGCTAATATAAGAACTAGGGTTACAATTAGGGTTAGGATTATGGGTAGTTCAAGTGTTACTGTTATGTTTAAGATTAGGGTGATATTTATAGCTAGGGTTAGTGTTAGGATATCAGTCAGATCAGAGTTAGTTATAGGGTTAGGGTTAGAATTCGAATTAAGGCTAGGGTTACTGTTAGGATTCAGTTTAAGTTTAGGGTGGTGTTTAGAGCTATGATGAGTGTTAGGATATAAGTCATGTTCATGGCATTTTTAAGGTTATAATTAGTACTCGCAATAGGGCTAGGGTTATTTCTGGTTTAGTGCTAGGGTTTGGTTTAAGTTAAGTTTAGTGTTAGTCCTGTTGCTCGGTTTTGTTTTAGTGTTATTGTTAGGGTTAGGGCTAGTTTTATGATTAGATTTAGGGTTAGGGCTAGGGTTATTGTTAGGTTTAGGATTAAGGCTAGATTTAAGGCTAGGATTAGGGCTAGGTTTTTTGTTAGGTTTAGGGCAAGAATTAGGGCTAGGACTAATGTCAGGTCTAGGTTTATAGTTAGTGATATTTTTAGGGTTAGGTTTATGGCTAGGTCAAATTAAAGTTTTACGTTTAGGAAAAGTAGGGAAAGGGTCAGATTAAGAGCTGGGGTATTATTATGGTCAAAATGAGGCTTTGGGTTTGGGTTAGATTAAGGTTTAGGGTTAAGGCTCAAATTAGCATTAAGGTTAGATTTAGGGTTAGGGTAATGGATAGTGTTAGGTTTAGGGTTAGGTTAGTTTTAAGGTAATGGACATGGTTAGGGTTTGTGGTAGGTTTAGGGTTAGGCCTAGGGTTAGCATTAGGGTTATGGTTATCATTAGGGTAATTTATAGGTTTAGATCTAGTGTTAGGGCTAGGGGTTATGGTTAGGATTAGGGCTAGAGTTAGGACGAGGGTAAGGGTTAGGGTTAGGCTTACACTTAGGATTACGTTTATTGTAGGGTTTAGGATTTTCTCTATGGCTGAGATTAATTTAGGGCTTGGTCAACTGTTATGGTCATGGTCAATGTTACATTTAGGGCTAGAGTTATCATTAGGGTTAGGGTACTAGGTTTAGATGTCAGGTTAAAAATATGTTTAGGTTTAGGTTAGCATTAGGTTTAGATTTAAGATTAGGGTTAGCGTTTGAGGTAGCTTAGGTTTAGGGTTAGGATTAGGTTCACTGTTAGTTCTAGGGTTAGGTTATTGTTTAGGGTTAGGGTAGGTTTAACTTTAGGTCTATTGTGATCATTAGGGTTAAGTTTAGGGCTAGGGTAATGGATAGGGTTCGAGCTAGCATTAGGGCTATGGTTAAGGTTAGAATTAGGGCTGGGGTTAGGGTTAGAATTAGGCCTTGTGTTAATGTTAGAGTTAGGTTAAGTGTAAGGGTTAGGGATTGAGCTTGGTTTAGGGCTAGGGTGAGGGTTAGGGTTACAGTCAGGGCTAGGATAGGGTTAGGGTTAGGTTTAGGGCTAGGGTTAGCATTAGTTTTAGGGTTATGGTTAGTGTAATGGATACAGTTTGAGCTAGGATTTGGGGTATCGTTACAGTTAGGATTAGGTCTAGAGTTAGGGTGAGGTTTAGGGTTTGGGCTAGGGTTAGGACTGGAACGAGGATTAGGGTAAGGGCTAGGGTTGGGGCTAGGTTTAGGGTTAGAGTTATGCTTAGAGTGTAATTAGGGCTAGGTTTTGTGTGAGATTTAGGGCTAGTGTTAGGTATATGGGTAATGTAAGAGCTAGAGTTATGATTATGGCTAGATTTAGAGTTTGTCTAGTGATAGTGTTAGTTTTTGAGTTAGGATAAGATTTAGAGCTAGGGTTTTTGTTATGTTAAGTGTCATGGTTCAGGTTAGAATTGGGTTTAGGGTTAGGTCCAGAATGAGGACTAGGGTTAGGTCTAGGGATAGAGTTAGTGTTTGGTTTAAGTTAAGGGTTATTGTTAGGGCTAAGGCTAGGGTTATGACTATATTTTGAATTAGGTTTAGGTCTAGGGCTAGTGTTAGTGTTATGTTTAGTGTTAGGATAAATGGTAGGGCTAGTGTTAGATTTTGAATAAGGGTAAGGTCAGGTTTAAACCTAGGTTTAATGTTAGGGTCAGAATAAGGATCAGGGTTAGAGTTAGGGTTTGGGTTAAGTTTAGAGATATAATGAGGGCTGGGTTTAGGACTAGTAATAGAGTTAGGGTTTGGGGTAGGCATAGAATTAGGGTTAGGACTAGGGTAGCAATAGGGTGAGGATTTGACTAAGTGTAAAAATAGGGTTAGAGCTAGGATTAGGACTAGGGATAGGGTTAGGGTTAGGGCCAGGTCAGAATTAGGGTTATAGCTAGGGTTAGGCCTTGGATTAGGGCTAGGTTCCATGTTAGGTTTAGGACTATGGCTAATTTAAGAACTTTCACTGTGTTTAGGGCTAGTTTTAGTGTTAGGTTGAGGGCGAGGTCTAGTGTTAGGATTAGGTTTAGGGATAGGGTGATGTGTAGAGCTAGGGGTAGTGTAAGTTCATGTTGAGAGCCACGGCCAAGATGGTTCCTGGCATTTTGCCAGCAGGAGTGGTTCCTGATGCCTCAGGTGCCTGCTATTTGTGAGCTCTCACGGAGTTACTATAGGGAGACATTGGGCTAATGAATGCCTTTCTCAAACCACTATAGAGGGTACTCTGTTATCAAAAAACGGACAAGAACCAGGTGTTTACCCACAATATCATGGAGAAAAACACTGGGCTCCATTGCCAAAAATTGGACAGGGGTCCCCATGCTCCTTGGCCCATGTCCACAAATATATGGGGCAGTGTAGGAACCCAGAAACACCATCAGGATAGTGGCCAGGAATCATTATCCATTAGATCCCTCACTAGACAAACCAGAGGGAGCACAGGATTGGCATCTCACCTCTTCCAGAGCACTACTAATTCCAGAGATTGCAGTTCAAATCATTCCCACAGGGGTCAAAGGGCCTCTTCCCCAAGGAACAATAGGATTATTATTGGGACGCAGTTCTTCTACTCTAAAAGGACTTATGAAAAGTCCTGGGGTAATTGATCCCGATTATGAAGGTGAAATAAAAATTATAGCCAGTTCTCCAAGGGGTATATCAGTAATTTCACCAGGAGAGAGAATATCACAGTTATTAATAATTCTCAGCCTACATGATAAATTTTCCAGTCATACTATAGAAAGTTCCAGGGGATTAGGCTCCACAAGTATAGATTGGGCTATGTTTTCTTTAAATTTAGAATCTCGCCCAATGCTAAAAGTAAATATTCAAGGACATGAATTTAATGGGCTACTTGATACAGGTGCAGACCTTCACATTATTTCTCATCAAGAATGGCCAAAATATTGGCCATTAGAACAAGCCACTCAAACACTTCGAGTCCTAAAAGTGGCAACTAATCCCCATAGAAGTTTGATGGTATTAGATTGGAAGGATCCTGAAGGATGTGAAGGAACTATACAGCCATATGTATTGGATCATCTTTCTATAAATTTATGGGGACAAAATGTTCTAGATCAATTAGGTCTAACATTAACAAATAACATCAATTCAAATGCACTTACTATTAAGGCTAGACAAGGTTTTAAGAAAGAAAAAGGATTAGGAGAACAAAGACAACTTATAGTGGCTCCAATACAAATAGATCAGAAAAACAGATAGACATGGATTAGGTTTTCAGGAGGGGTTACTGAGACAAGAAAAATTACTTGGAAATCAGAAAGGCCAGTATGGGTTCCTCAGTGGTCCCTGACTAAAGAAAAGATACAAGAAGTACATGACCTGGTCAAACAACAATTAGCCAAGGGATATATATAACCTTCTGTATCTCCCCATAGTACTCCCATTTTTGTCATCAAAAAGAATTCTGGTAAATGGAGATTATTGCAAGATTTAAGAGCCATTAATAATGAGATGGTTATTATGGGACCTGCAATTGGGATTCCCCAATTGTCTCCTTTGCCAAAAACCTGGTATGTTTTAGTTGTAGGTATAAAAGATTGTTTTTTTTTTTTTTTTTTTTTTTCAATTCCAATTCATCCTGAGGATAGTCCAGGTTTTGCATTTACTATACCTGCACTGAATATGCAGGTCCTGATCAGAGATACGAATGGAAAGTACTCCATTAAGGGATGGCTAACAGCCCAACTATGTGTCAAATTTATGTTAACAAAGCAATCCAGCCCCTTAGAAATCAAAATACCAAACTACAAATATTTCACTATATGATCGATGATTTATTGGCATACAAAGATAAAAACACATTGCTAGAATGGTATGCCACACTTACAAATTTATTCTAAAAATATAATCTAGAGATAGCTATAGATAAAGTACAATTAAATTTTCCAATAAATTATTTAGGAGTTCTATTATCCTCGACCATGGTCTGTCCACCAAAAATTCAAATATGAGTAGATCAACTCAAATCACTTAACGACTTTCAAAAGTTACTAGGAGACATAATTTGGATAAGGCCTTATCTAGGCATACCAACAGGAGAGTTGAGACCTATATTTGATATCCTAAAAGATCGATCAAATCCAAATTTACCCCAAATGTTAATGACTGAAGCAAGAAAGGCATTAAAAATCATTGAAACATATATGGAAAATATGCATTTGGTAGAATTGATATAAGTTTGTCTTTATTATTTATTGTACTACCAACAAAAATATTCCTACAAGAGTATTTTGGCAAGAAGGTCCATTATTATGGATACATTTATCTTATTCTCCTAACACTATTCTTACTAGGTATCCTGAGTCTGTAGGACAATTAATACTCAAAGGAATAAAAGCAGCAAAGGGAGTGTTTGGAATTTCTCCCAATAAAATTATTACTCCATATACTATGGATCAAATTGATGAGTTAGTTAATGAGTTAAATACTTGGGCAATAATGATGTGCAAATCTAATGTTTCATTTGATAACCACTTACCATCTAATCCTTTGTTGTTTTTTTTGGTCTTCGTATCCTGTATTTTTTTCCAAGAATGACAAGAAAAACACCTATCATGAATGCTCCAAATATATTCACTGATGGGTCAAATAATGGTACAGCAGCAGTAGTTACCTCTGATCAAACTTTTACATTTTTAGTGCCCAAACAATCAGCTCAAAAGGTAGAGCTTAATGTAGTTTTACAAGCTTTTTTGATGTTTAAACATTCTGTAATTAATTTATTTCCCGATAGTCAGTATATAGTTAATGCTATAGTATCCCTTGAAGATGCTGATAGGATACCCCCTTCCTCTACTGTTTTCTTTTTGTTTTCCACTATATAAAGTCTAATCTGGGACAGAATAGATCCATTCATTATAGGACATACCAGGGAACATTCAGGATTGCCTGGAGCCTTTAGTTTGGGCAATGATTTAGCAGATAAAATTACACATGACATACATATTTTTTCTACGCTAGAAGAAGCTCCAAATTTTGGTAAAACCTTCCATTTCAATGCAAATACTTTAAAAAAGTGTTTTAAAATAACTAAGGATCAAGCTATACAAATAATAAAAAAATGCCAAAATTGTGTGACCATTTTATCACAAGTTAATCTTGGAGTAAATCCTAGAGAACTGATACCTAACCATATTTGGCAGATGGACATCACACACTTGCCAGAATTTGGAAAATTAAAATATTTTCATGTTACAGTTGATACTTCTTCTGGATTTTTGATGGGCTCCCTTCATGCTGGAGAAAAAACTAAAGATATTATAGCTCATTGCTTACAAAATTTTGCCACTGTGGGCGTTCCAAAACAGTAAAAAACAGATAACGGTACTGGCTATACTTCTACCTCTTTTAAACAATTTTGCTCATCATTTGGCATTACTCATATAACAGGAATCCCATACAATCCACAGGGACAAGGCATAGTTGAAAGAGCTCTTAAGACTATTAAAATGTACACAATAAAGACAAAAAGAGGGAATTGGGAAGGGGAACATATCCCCCAAAGATAAACTTAAAATAACCCTTTTTACTCTAAACTTTTTAAATTTGGATTCATCAGGGCTTAGTGCTGCAGAAAGGCACATGTGTCCCAAAAATGTACATAAGCCCAAGGTACTTTGGAAGGATATTCTAACAGGACAATGGAGAGGTCCTTACCCAGTGATTGTCTGGAGTCAGAGGTCTGTTTGTATATTTCCACAGGGAGATCAGCAGCCGATTTGGATTACAGAGAGATTAACTAAAGCGATTTCTACAGACCAAAAAGAAGATGATTTGGCTCAAATCCATAACAGCTGATATCCAGAACTCCAGTTTGAATATCCTTACATCTGTGACAGTGGTTCTCCAACCCCAGGAGGCTAATGAATAATGAACACCATTAAAGCCTATTTCAAATCTAAGAAACCTTGAGGCTTGCTTGTGGTAATACCTTCAGACCCATATGCATGTTACAGGAAACAGTATGGGATATCAAGAGAAGAGTCAAACCCATGTGGTAACCAGGATGATTTTTCAATATTTATATTATTCTTACCATTTCTCACATCATGAAGTTTTGTTTTGTTATTTGAGCTCATACAGACCTAGGTTAATGTTTTTCTGATCTGTTTTATTTTTTGACTGTGAAGTTTTTGAGCATTACAATGGGGATTTCACCTTTAAAAAGCTACAAGGCCTTTACTATTATGTTATGTGTTGTATGTATTGTGTTATGTGTGCACACTTGTGTTTTGTGTTGCATGTCTGTATGTGTGTATGTCCAAATATCATATAAAAGGAGTGCTCATGAAAAAATGGATCAAAATACATTTTTATTATTCACATTATTTAAATGGTTTAATTTAAATTGGGTAAACAGTTGTTGAGGATTTTTTTTAAAATGTGAACAAAAAAGGGGGTTAACAGATCTGTGTTTACTTTCACCTTTCCTTTTTATTATATCTAATTCTATTCAGGATACTAAATGGTTTAGAAAATTGCTTTTTATAGTGCCTGCTGGAATGTTACATAATTTTATTTTTTATCCATCACTGCCAGAACTCCTATCTTCATTCCAGTACTGCTGAAGACAAAGATAAAACCAAACTACAGCTTCTGTGATAGTTATCACAACAAACTGTATAAACTGATGCATCAATGTATAATGTAAGTCAACAAGTGATGCTCAATCAAGGAGTCCATTTACTTTGGGAGAAAAAGGACATATTAATGGATTCCTCTGCTTTGAACTGCTTGCAGAACTTGCCTGGAATATGTATCACTTGTATGCATTGTGAACTATCTGTTGGTGCAGTGAATTGTAGTAGTGCTGTGGTATCTTTGATGATGATGTCATCGGTGGTACAATTTTTCCAAAAGGGCTGTTAATTGGCTTTGTGTCATGGCGTTTTCTATCCTCCCCTTTATGCTTGTAGCAGGTTATTCATTGTGTTTGTGTAAAAACCACTATCCACAAGTGTGGCTAAATGCTGGGCCAGTAGTCAATGACATGTAAGATCCAATTGCAATGGCACCAACCTAAGACGGGAGGTGACGCCTTGAGGTCAGCTCATCCAATGACGGGTAAGGACCATATGTAGTATTGGACAACCTACTACAGACAGGGTCCCTAGGCTACATACTTGTTTTTTAATTAAACAAAAGGGGGGAGATGTTGAGAGCCACAGCAAGGTCAAGATGGTGCCTGGCATTTTGCCAGAAGGAGCGGTTACTGCTGCCTCGGGTGCCCCCTTTTTTGAGCTCTTGTGGAGTTCCTAGAGAGTTTGTGTGGGTTGGTTGAGTTCCGGTTGAGCTCTCCCAGAGTTCCTAGAAAGTTCGCGTGGGTGGAGTTCGTGGATTGAGTTCCAGTTGAGTGCTTGCAAAGTTCCCGAAGGTCTGGTGGAGCACTCGGGGAGTTCCTGGAGAGTTCGTGTGGGCAGTGTGTGGCATGGGTTATAAAAATAAAGTTTGTTCCTGCTTGAATCTTTAAGTGGCTTCTGATTTATGCCCAGCCAGACTGCGGCAAGTTCAGAGTCAGGGTTAATATTAGTTCTAGGATTAGGGTTAGGATGCAAATTAGGAGTAGGGTTTGGGCGACATGTAAGGTTAGGGTTTGAGTTAGGTTAAGGCTTAGGGTTAGTGCTATGGCTCATTTTTGCTTGAGAGCTAGGGCTTGGGTTAGGGCTAGTTTTCAAATTATCATTAGGGTTAGAGCTAGTGTTAGGGTGTGGTTTAGGCTTAGGTTTAGGGTTAGATTTAGAGTTAGGGTTAGGTGTAGGTTAGGGGCTACAGTGAAGGTTAGGGCTAGGGTTAGGGCTAGGGTTTGAGTTATCATAAGGGATAAGGTTAGAACTAGGGATAGGGATAGGGCAAGAGTTAGAGTTAGTCTTAGTGTTAGGGTTAGATTTAGGGTTACAATTAGGGCTTAATTAATGTTAGGATTAGACATAGCATTAGTATTTAGGCTGAGTCTAGGTTTATGGCTAGGGTTATGGTTATGGTTATGGTTAGGTATGATGTTATAGCTAGCTATAGAACTAGGGCGAGGGTTAAAATTAGGATTAGGACTAGGTTTAGGGTTATGTTTAGGATTAAGTCTAAGATTAGTGCTAGGATTAGGGCAAGAGTTTGTTCTAGGGTTAGGGCTTTATTAGGGCTAGGAATAATGTCAGGTCTAGGGTTATTGTTAGATATAGTTTTAGGTATAAGATTATTAGGGTTAGGATTAGGTTTATGGATATGGTTAGGTTTAGGGTTCAGGTTAAGTTTAGAGTGACATATAGGTTTAGGGTTAGAAATAGGTTTAGGATTATCATAGGGTTAGCATTAGGTTTAAGATTACGATTAGGATAATGGATAGAGTTACAGCTGGGGTTAGGACTAGGTTTATGGTTAGGATTAAGGCTAGGGTTAGGGTTAGGTTTTGGGTTGTGGCAGGGGTTAGGGTTAGGGTTAGGGTTAGGGTAAGGGTTAGGGCTAGATTTAGGGTTATGGTGAGGGTTAAAGATAGTGTTAGGGCACTGATTAGGGATAGGTTATAGGTTATATTAGGGATAGGTTTAGGGCTTCAGCTAATGTAAGAACTAGGATTACAATTAGAACTAGTTTTAGGGTTAGGGTTAGGGCTAGGTCTAGGGTTAGTTTTAGGTTTAGGTTTTGGGTGATGTTTAGAGCTAGGGTTAGTGTTAGGGTCAGAGTCAGGGTCAGGTTTTTTTTTTAGGGTTAAGAATAGGACTTGAATTAGAGGTAGGTTTAGGGCTAGGTGTAGGCATAGAGTTTGGTTTATGTTAAAGGTTAGGGTTAGGCTATGGCTTGGTTGTTTTGTAGGGCTAGGGCTAGTATTGGGCTAGTTTTAGGACTAGCATTAGTATTTTGGCTTGTATTATTGAGAGGTTTAGCTTAGAGTTAGGGTTAGATTTAGAGTTAGGGTTAGATATAGGATTAGGGCTAGAGCTAGGGTTAGGGCTATTGTAAAGGCAAGTGATAGGAATATGGTAAGTGATAGGGTTAGCACTAGAGATACGACTAGGGAGAGAGTTAGACTTAGGGCTAGGGTTAGGTTAGGTTTAGGGGTAAATTAGGGCTAGGATTAGGTATAGTGTTTGTATTAGGGTTAGGCCTAGTTTTAGTATTAGGTTTAGCTTTAGGGATAGGGTTAGGTTTGGGGTTAAGTTAAGGATTAGTTTTAGGACTAGGGTTAGCATTAGGGTTGGGATTTGGCTAGGATTAAAGATAAGGTTAGAGCTAGGGTTTGGGTTATGGTTTGGGCTAGTTACAGGGTTAGGGTTAGGGTAAAAGCTAGGGTTAGGTCTCAGATTTGGGCTAGGTTTTGGTTAGCATTAGGTTTAAGGTTACAGCTAATGTATTATCTAAAGTTATGTTTAGAATAAATTTTAGAATTAGGGTTAGGGCTAAGTCTAGTGTTAAGGAAAGATTTAGGATTAAGGTGATGTTTATAGGTTGGGTTAGTGTTAATGTCAGGTACAGGTTCAGGGGTACTTTTAGGGTTAACATTAGCACTTGAATTAGGGCTAGGTTTAGGGCTAGATGTAAGGCTAGGGTTTGGTTTATCTAAAAGTTTAGGGTTAGTATTATGGCTCAATTTTGTTTTAGGGCTAAATCTATGGTTAGGGCTAGTTTTAGGATTAGCAATAAAGTCAGGGATAGAGTTAGGGTTAGGTTTAGGTGTAGAATTAGGGTTAGATTTAGAGTTAGGTTTAGATCTAGGGTTAGAGCAAGGTGTAAGGTTAATGCTAGGGTTATTCTAGGCTAAGGCTAGGAATAAGGTTACGGTAAGTGATAGGGTTAGAATTAGGGCTCGGGCTTGTGTGAGAGTTATAGTTAATCTTAAAGCTAGTGTTAGGGTTACGTTTAGGACTAGGGCTTGGGTTAGTGTTAATGTTAGTCCTAGGGTTAAGCTTAGGGCTAGGTTTAGTGTTAGGGTTAGAGTTTGGGTTAGGTTTAGGATAAGTGATGGGGTTATAACTAGGTTTAAGGCTAGGGAAAGGGTTAGAATTAGGGTTAGGCTATGATTAAGGCTATGTTTTGGGCTACGATCTGAGCTAGTGTTCGTGTTAGGGTTAGGGCTAGGATTAGGGCTAGGGCAAATGTCATGTCTAGGTTAGGGATAGGTTTAGGGTTATGTTTATGTTTAGGTCTAGTGTAAGTGTTAGATTTAGGGTAAGGTTCACGTTTACAGCTATGTGTATTATTAGGGTCAGTGTATGGCTTAAGGTTTGGTTTAGGTTAAGGTTAGGTTTGGGCTCGAAGTAGCATTAGGGTTAGGGTAATGAATAGGCTTAAGATTAGGGTTCAAGTTAGTTTTAGGATAATGGATAGGTTTAGAGATTGAGATAGGGTTAGGGTTACGCCTAGGTTTAGCATTAGGGTTAGGATTATTTTTAGGGGAAAAGATTGTATGAGAGCTAGGTTTAGGGCCATGGTTGTGGTTAGGATTAGGGCTAGGGTTAGGGTAGTGGATATAATTAGAGCTATCATTATGGCTAAAGTTAAGTTTAGGATTAGGGCTACTGTTATATTAGGGTTTTGGTAGGTTTATGTTAAGGGTAAAGGTTATGCTTTGAGTTAGGGTTAGGTCTAAAGTGAGGCTTAGGGTTAGGGTTAGGTGTTGGGTTAGGTTTAGGGTTACAATTAAGGCTATGTTCAGGCCTAGGCTAAGGACTAGGTTTTGTGTTAGTTTATGCCTAGGGCTAGGGCCATGGGTAATGTAAGAGCTAGGAGTTATGATTAGAGCTAGTTTTAGGGTTAGGGTTTTGGTTAGGTCTAGTGTTAGGATTAGGTTTTGGGTTAGGGAGAGCTTTGGAGCTAGGATTATTTTTGGTCAGGGCCAGTGTTCAGTTTAGAGTTAGTACTGGGGTTAGTGCCAGAATTATGACTAGGGTTAGCTCTAGGGGTAGGGCTAGTATTTGGGTTAGGTTAAGGGTAAGCTTAGGGTAAGGGATAGGATTAGAGCTAGGGTTAGGGCTATATTTAGCGTTAGGGTTACGGTTAGTGTTAGGTATAGGTTTAGGGTTAAAGCTAGGTTAGGTCTTGCATTAAGTTTAGGTTTTGGTTAGAGTTAGGGATAGTATTAGAGTTATGGCCAATGTAAGGACTAGGGTTACGATTGGGCTATTTATAGGATTAGCCTTAGGACTAGGTCTACTGGTAGGGTTAGGTATAACGTTAGGGTGATATTTATAGCTAGAGTTAGTGTTAGATTCAAATTCAAGGTCAGAGTAGTTTTAGTTATAGTGTTTGGACTCGAATTAGGGTTAGGGTTAGGGCTAGGTGTAGGGTTAGGTTTTGGTTTAGGTTAAGTTTTAAAGTTAGGGCTATGGCTCAGTTTTGTTTTAGGGCTAGAACTATCATTAGGGCTAGTTTTAGGCTTAGCATTAGGTTTAGGACAATTGTAGGTTTAGGCTTAGGCTTAGGGTTAAAGTTAGATTTAGATTTAGGATTAAATCTAGGGTTAGGTCTAGGGCTAAGTATAAGGATACTATTAGTTTTGGGTTTATGGCTAGAATTAGGGTTATGGTAATGGATAGGGTTAGAACTAGGAATAGGGTTAGGGTGAGACTGAAAGTTAGTCTTACAGCTAAGTATAGTGTTTGCTTAGGTATAGAGCTTAATTAGGGCTAGGAATAGGGCTAGGTTTATGGTTACATTTAGGCCTAGTGTTAGTTTTAGGCTTAGGGTTAGGGTTAGTGTAAGCAATGGGGTTAGAGCTAGGGATAGTCCTAGGGTGAAGGTTAGAATTAGGGTTAGGGCTAGGGTTTCATTAGAGTTATGATTAAGGCTAAGTTTAGGGCTAGAATGAGGGCTAGAGTTAGGGTTAGGGTTAGGGTTAGGATTAGTGTTAGGGCGGATGTCAGGTCTAGGGTTACAGTTAGGGATAGTTGTATGGTTAGGTTTATGGCTATGTTTAGTGTATGTGTTAGGTTTAGGTTTAGATTTACTTACCGTAAAAATAACCTAAACCTAAACCTAATCCTAACCATAACCGTAACCCTAAACATAACCCTATCAGTAACCCTAACACAAAATCTAACCCTAACCCAAACACTCACCATAACCCTAATCCTAGCCCTAACTCTAACCATAATTTTACACTCACACTAATTGTAACCATGACCCTAAAACTAAACCTAAACCTTAACATAACCTTAACCCTAACTCTAACACTATCTTTAATCCTAAACCTAACACAGAACCTAACCACAACCCTAACCATAACACAAAACATAACCCTAACCTTAATCTAACCTTAACCCTAACCCTAATACTAACCCTAACAATAACCCTAAACTGACTCTATCCATAACAGTAACCCTAACACTAACCATAACCCTATCACAAAAACTAACATTTATCCAAACACTAGCACTAACCCTATACCTAACTCTAACACTAACCAAAACATTAAACCTAACCCTAAATTTAACCCTAACCATAACACTAACCCTAACCATAAACCTAAACCTAAAACTATCACTAACCCTAAACCAAACCCTAACATGATTCCTCATCCTAAACCTAACCATAACCCTAACACGAACCATAACCCTACCACTAACCCTTACACTAAACCTAACCCTAACACTAACCCTAAACCTAACCTTAAACCTAACCATAAAACTAACTCTAAGCCAAACACAAACCCTAACCCAAACAATAACCCTAACCCTAACCGAACAATAATGCTAAGCCTAACCTAAACCTAACCCAAATCCTAACCCTAACAATAGCCCTAACACTAACCCTAATCCTAACAGTAACACAAATCCTAACACTAACCATTCCAATAAGCTCAACCTACACAAAACCTAACCCTAAACCTAAGACTAACCATAAATCTAAACCAAACCTTAACACTAACACAAACCCTAACCCTAACACTAATTCTAACTCTAACCATAACACAAACCCTATCCAAAACTGTAACCCTGACCCTGATCTAACCCTGACCCTCACCCTTACCTAAACCTAACCACTAACCCTAAACAAAACACTAACCTTAACCCTAACCGAACGGTAACACTAACCCTAATACTAATCCTAACCTTACATCTAAACCTAACACTAACCCTAAAACTAACACTAAATCTAACCGTGACCCTAACCCTAACCCCAACATGAATATTAACCCTAACCATAACCCTAAAATTAACACTACCACTAACACTACCCTTACACTAACCCTAACACTAACCGTAACGCTAACCCTAAAACTATACCCTAAACCTAACAATAACCGTAACTCTAAGTCTAATCCTCACACTAATTCTAACCATAACCTGAAATCTAACCATAACCCTAACCCTAACACAAACCATACCCAAACCATAACCCAAACCCTAATCTAACCCAAATGCTAACCCTTGCTTAACACTAACCCTAATTCTAACACGAACACTAACCCTAACACGAACCCTAACACGAACCCTAACCCTAACTATACCACTAAGCCTAAGCCTCAGGCAAACGCTAATCCTAAACCTAACACTAACTTTAAACCTAACCCTAACCTTAAAAATAACACTAAATATAACCCTAACCCTAACCCTAACCCTAAGCCGAACACTAATAATAACCCTAAAACTCACTCTAATACTAACCCTACCACTAACCCTAACCCAAACAGTAATCCTAACCGTAACCCTAACCCTAAAGCTAAACCTAAAACTAATCCTAAATTTAATCCTAATCCTAATGCAAACCGTAACCTTAACATGAACCCTAACAAAAACCCTAATCCTAATACTAACCATATACTTTACACTAACCCTAACACTATCCTTACTGCTAATCTAAACCCTAACACTAAACCCTAAACCTCATCCTAAACTAACTCTATTTCTAACCCTAAACATAACCATAACCTTAAAACTAATGCTAATTTTTTAGAAAAACCGTAACCCAAACTATAACCCTGACCTTATCTAAACGTAACCCTCACCCTTACATAACAAAAACCTAACCCTAAACCAAACACTAACCCTAACCCTAAAGCAAACCCTAATTCTAACCCTAACACTAGCATTAACCCTAAACCTAACCCTAACCCTAATCCAAACTGAAACACTAACCGTAATACTAATGATAACCCTAACACAAACCCTAACACTAAGCCTAAATCTAATAATAACCTAACCCTAAAACTAACCCAAAACCTAACCCTAATCCAAACCCTAACACTAAGCCTAAATCTAATAATAACCTAACCCTAAAACTAACCCAAAACCTAACCCTAATCCAAACCCTAACACTAAACCTAACCTTAAACCTAAACCTAACCCTAAACCTTACCTAACCCTAACCCTAAACTGAACACTAACCCTATCCCTAACTCTATCCCTAACAGTAACACTAACCCTACAATTTACCCTACTCCTAACCCTGACCCTAAACCTAATGCTAACCCTAAAACTAATTCTAAACCTAACTCTAACACTAACACTAAATCTAACCCTAACCCTACACCTAACCCTAACTCTAACCCTAATCCTAACACAAACCCTAACCAAAACCATAACCCTAAACCTAAACTAACCCTAACCCTAACACTTACCTAATCCTAACTCTAAAACTAAAACTAACCCTAATCAAAAACCTAACCCTATCAATATCCCAAAGCCTAACCCTATCATTAAACCTAACACTAATGCTAATCCTAACCATAGCCCTAACACTAACACTAGCATTAACCCTAATTCTAACCCTAAATGAAACACTAAACCTAATCCTAACCGTAACACAAACCCAAAACCTAACACTAGCACTAAGCTAACCCTAATCTTAATAGAAAGTTTAACAATAACACTGTCCTTAAACAAACCCTAACCCTAACACTAACAACTAACCCTAACCCTAAACCTAACTCTAAAACGAAATGTAAGCCTAACCAGTACCTTGAACCTAATCCTATCCCTTACCCTAACACTAACACTAACCCTATCAATAACCCTAAACCTAACTCTAACCCTAACTGTTACACTAACCCTAACCCTAACCCTAACACTAACCCTAACACTATAGATATCCCCAAACTTAACAGTATCCATAAACTAACTTTAACACTATCCCTAAACCTAAACTTAAACCTAACCATAACACAAACCCTAAATCTTACCTTACCACTAACCCTAAACCTAACCCAAATTATAACCCTAACCCTAACACTAAACCTAACCTGAATTTTAACCATTAATCTAAAACTAACCCTAACACAAGCCAAAATTCTAACCAAATCTGTAAACCTAAACCTAAAACTAACCCTTACACAAACTCTAACCCTAAATTAAACCCTAAAACTAACTCTAACCTTAACCCTAACTTTAACCCTAACATTAATCCTAACCCTAACCCTAAACCTAACACTAACCCTAACCCTAAACTTTACCCTAGCCAAATGCTAATACTAACCCTAAATCTCACCCTAACTCTAACCCTAACCCTAACTCTAACACTAAACCTAACACTAATACTAACACAACACTAATACTAAACCTTACCCTAACACTAAATGCATCACTAAACTTAACTGTAAACCTAAAACTAAACCTAAGACTAATTCAAAACCTATCCCTAACACAAACTCTTAAGCCTAACTCTAACTGTAAATATAACACGAACCCTAACTCTAACAGTAAACCTAACCCTAAACCTAACACTAACACTAACTCTAACTCTAACCCTAACACAAACCCTAACACAAACCATAACCCTGACCCCAATCTAAACCTTATTTTCACCTTTACCTAACCCTAACCCACTAACCCAAAACCAAACACTAACTTTAACATTTTCAGAACACTAACACTAACCCTAACACTAAACCTAACCTTAAAACTAAACCTAACACTAAACCAAAACCTAACACAACTCTAACCGAAACGTTAACTCTAATCCTAACACTAATCATAACCCTAACCCTAAACCTATACTCTAAACCTAACAAAATCCCTAACCCTAACCCTAAACATAACCCTAAACTTAACCCTAAACCTAACACAAACCATAACGCAATCCCTAACACTAACACCAACCTAACCCTAATGCTAACCCTTAACAAACACTAACCTTAATTCTAACCAAAACAATAAAGCCAACAGTAACTCGAACCCTAACCTAACACCAAGCTTTACCCTAATTATACCAGCAAGCCTAAGCCTAACCAAAACCCTAACCCTAACAATAATACTAACCCTAACCCTAAACCTAACCTTAACATTAATAAAAACCCTAAACCTAATTCTAACCTTAACACTAATAATAACCCTAACTCTAACACTAAAGCTAATCCTGACCCTTACCCGAAAGCTAATACTAACTCTAAACCTCACCATAACCCTAACGCTATCCCTAACACTAACCCTAAACCAAACACTAACCAAACCCAAACATTAGTCCTAAACCTAACCCTAACACTAACCATAACACTAACCCTAAACCTAACCATAAACCTAAACCTAACAATAACAGTAAAAATAACCCTAACATGAAACCTTACCCTAACCCAAACCGTAAAGCTGACACATACCCTGAGACAAACCTTAACCCTAACACTAACCCTAAACCTAACACTAACACTAACCAGAACCCTAATTCTAAACCTAACACTAAACCTAACCCTAAACATAATCCTAACACTACCTCTAACATTAACCCTAACCCGAACCATACCCCAAAAAAAAACCCTATCCCAAACCATAACCCTGACCCTTATCAAAACTAAACCTCACACTTACCTAACCCTAACCCTAACACAAACACAAACACTAAACCTAAACATAATACAAGCCCTAACACTAACCCTCTTTCTAACCCGAACAATAAAATTATCACTAACCATAATACTAACCCTAACCCTAAACTAAGCCTAATACTAACTGTAACAATAACTCTAACCCTAACACTAAGACATAACCTAACTCTAAACCTAACCCTAACCCTAATCCTAACCCAAATCCTAACCCTAAACCTAACCTTAAACCTAAAATAACACTATCACTAACACTAAAACTAGACCTAACACTAACTCTAACCCTAACCCTAAACATAAAACTAACCCTAACCCTAACCGTAACCATAACACGAACCCTAACCCTAACCTAACTCGAACCTAACCCTAATCCTAACCCTAATATAAACCTTAACCCTAACACTAACATGAACTCTAACGCTAACCCGAAACCTAACACTAACCATAACCCTGTCTGTACACCTAACACAAAACCTAACTTTAAACCTAACACTAATCCTGAGACTAAAACAAACATAACAGTAACCCTAAACCTAACCCTAACCCTAAAACAAAACTTTACCCTAACCCTAACACAAACCCTCACCCTAAAAATAACACTACCCTAACCATAACCCTAACTCTAAAACTAACCCTAACCCTAACCAGAAACATAACCCTAACTCTAACTCTTAATAACACTAAACCTAACCCCAAACTTAACCCTAACTCTAAACCTAAACCTAATTCTAAACTTAACCAGAACACTAACACTAAACCTAATCCTAACTCCATCACTAACCCTAATCCTAAACATATCACTAACATTTACACATAACCCTAACCCTAACCCTAACACTAACACTATAACTAATACTAACACTAACACTAAACCTAAACCTAACTGTAACATGAACCCTAACCCTGAACCTACCACTAAACCTAATTCTAACCCAAACCCTTACTGTAACACTAAACCTAATGTGAACCCTAAGCCTACAACTAAACAAATACTAAACCTAACACTAAGTGTAACCCTAACCCAAACCTAACACTAAACCTAAACCTAATCCTAACCCTAACACAATACCTAACCCTAACACTAATCCTAATTATAAACTTAAACCTAACTCTAACCCTTAACCTAACCCTAACGCTAACCGTTATCTAAAACTAACCCTAACCCATGAACGAAGCCTAATCTTAACTCTAACTCTAACCTAACCCTAACCCTAACACTAAACCAAACACTAACACTAAACCTAACACTAACCTTAACTTTACCTGTAACCCCAAAACTAAACCTAAACCTAAACCTAACTCTAAAATGAATCCTAACCGTATTGCTAATTTTAACCCTAACACTAACCCTAACACAAAACCTAACCATAACCCTTACTCTAACAAAAACTTTAACCCTAACCCCAACCCTTACCTAAACCTAACCACAAACGTAACCCTAACACTAAACTTTACACTAACCCTAACACTAACTGTAACCCCAACCCTATCCCTATAACACTAACCCTAACTTCAACCCTAACCCTATAACACTAACACTAACTCTAATACTAACCCTAAGCCTAATTTTAACCCTAACTCTAACCCTAATCCTAACCATAATCCTAACCCCAAATCTAACTCTAACCCTAACCCAAACCATAACCCAAAACATAACACCAACCTTAATAGTAATCCTTACCCTACACCTAACTCTAAAACAAAACCAAATCATAAACGGAACTCGAACCCTAACCCTAACAATCACCCGAACCCTAATTTTAACCTTAATCATAACACTAACCATAACCCTAACCCTAAACCTAAACCTATCCCCAAACTTAACACTATCCCTAAACCTAATCCTAAACCTAACACTACCCCTAACTATAAATCTAACCCTAACCCTAACATGAACCCTAACTTTACCACTTCCACTAACACTAACCCTAATTCAAACTGTAAACTTAACCTTAACATGAACCCTAACCCTAACCCTAACCCTAAAAATAACCCAAACACCAACCCTAACAATAACCTTAACCGTAATTCTAACCCTAACCCGAACCCTAACATAAAAACTAACCCTAACTTTAAAACTTACCCAAAACCTAAACATAACCCTAAACTAACCCTAACCCTAAATCTAGTACTAACACTAAACCTAACCCTATCTCTAACACTAACCCTAACATTGATCTTAAACCTTACAGTAAACCTAAACCAAACACTAATTCTTACACTAACCCTAACACTAAATGTACCAATAACCCTAACCCTAGCGCTACCCCTAACTCTATATCTAAACCTAACACTAACCCGAATGCTAACCCTAACCATAACCCTAAGACGAACCCTAAATATAAAACCAATCCTAACACTAACATGAACCCTAACACTAATCCTTACCCTAACCCTAATTCTAAATTTAAGCATAAGTCTAACACTAACCGTAACACAAACCCTACCCCAAAATGTAACCCTAACCTACCTTACGCTAACCCTTACATAAGCATATCACTAATCTTAAACCGAACACTAAACCTAACCCTAACACGAACCCTAAACCTAATCATACCACTAAGCTTAAACTTCACCCAAACCCTAACCCTACCCCTAAGACTAAACCTAAAACTAAACTTAACACTAACCCTAAACTTATTCCTAATCCAAATCCTAACAGTACCACTAACTCTAACTGTAACCCTAACACAAACCCTAATCCAAACCATAACGTTTACCCTAACCTAAACCGAAACTTAACCCTAAACCTAAAACTATTACTACCCCTAACCCTAACCATAACCATAACCCTAAACCTAACACTAAATCTAACCATAATCCACATTCTATCCTTAACACTTGTCCTAACTCTAATGCTAACCCTAACCCTAAAACGAACCCTAAACCTAACCCTAAACCTAACACTAACCCTAACAATTACCCTAACCCTAACCCTAAACCTAAACCAAATGGTAACCCTAATACTAACTCTAACACTAACAATAAAACAAACCCTAATTCTAACCCTAAACCTGACCTTAACTCTAACACTAGCCCTAACCCTAAACCTAACACTAAACCTAAACCTAACCCTAACTGTAACCCTAACAGTAACCCTAACCTTAACCGGTACTGTAATTCTAAACCTAACCCTGACCCTAACACAAACCCTCAACCAAACCATACTACAAACCATAACCACGCCCTAACACTAATTTTACCTTCACCTAACCATAAACCTAACCCTAACACTAATACTAACACTAAACCTAACATAAACTTAACACAAACCCAAACTCTAACCATACCACTAACCCTAACCCAAAACCAAACCCTCAACCTAACCCTAACACTAACCATATACCTAACCCTAATACTAACATTAACACTAACTCTAACCCTAACCCTATAAAAACCTAACCTAAACCATAACCTTGACCCAAATATAACCCGAAACCTAACCTTTACCTAACCCTTATACTAACCCTAAATCTAAACCTAACACTAACCCTAACCCCAATCACAAATCTAACCCTAACACGAACACGAAACCTCACCCTAACACTAATATTAAAGCTATCCCAAACCATAACCCTATCCCTAACCCTAACGCTAACCCAAATCCTAACCCTAACACTATCCTTAACATTAACTCTAACACAAACCCTAACTCTAACTCTAATCCTAATCCTAACCCTAATCCTAACCTTGAACCTAATGATTACACTAACCATAACCCTAACACAAATCCTAACCCTAACCCTAACATTAACCCTAAATCTAAAACTAACCCTAACACTAACCAGAAAAATAACCCTAAACCTAACTCTTAATAATATTAAACATAACCCTAAATTAACCCTAACTCTAAACCTAAACCTAAAACTAACCCTAAATCCAACTGTAATTCCAACACTAAACCTAATCCTAAATCTAACACTAACATTAACACCTAAACATAACCCTAACCTTAATGCTAACACTAAAACTAACCTATCACTTACGCTAACAGTAAACCTAAACCTAACCTTAACATGAACCCTAACCCTACCAGTAACCCTAAAACTAACCCAAACCTTAACCTTAACCCTTACACTAAACCTAACGCTAACCCTAACCCTGAAACTAACCCAAACACCTACTATAACACTAACAGTAACCTTAACCCTAACACAATTCCTAACCCTATACCTAACACTACCCAAACCCTAACTCTAACCCTAACTCTAAAACTAACCCTAAACCTAACCAGAAGCCTAACTCGCAACATAACTCTTAATAACACGAAACCTAACCCTAAACTTAACCCTGACTCTCAACCGAAACCTAACCCTAACCCTAACCAGAACAATAACCCTAAGCCTAACATTAACTCCAACACTAATCTTAATTCTTAATCTATCACTATCCTGAACATCTAACCCTAACCATAACCCTAAAACTAACACGAAACCTATCACTAACACTAACACTAACCCTAAACCTAAACCTAAACCTAACCCTAATACAAACCCTAATCTTAACCCTAACCCTACCACTAACCATAACCCTAACACAGACTCTAAACATAAACTTAACACTAAACCTAATGCTAATCCTAACAAAAAAACTAACCAAAACACCAAAATTAACCCGAACTGTAACCCTAAAACTAACACAAAGCCTAACCCTAACACTACCCCTAACACTAATCCTAACCATAACCCTAACTTTAACCCTAACACTAACCCTAACACTAATCCTAACCATAACCCTAACTTTAACCCTAACACTAACCCTAAACCTAAACCTAACACTAACCCTAAACTCAATTCTAAACCTAACACTAAACCTAACCCTGAAAATAACACTAACACTAACCCTAACACTAACCCTAACCCTAACTCTAATCCTAACCCTAACTTTAACCTAACCCTAACCAAAAACTAACCCTAACAATAAACATTACCTAATCCTAACCCTAATCCTAAACATAACAATAACCCTGACACTAACCCTAACCCTAACCTAACATGAACCTTACCCCTAACCATTCGACTAAGCCCAACCCTAACCTAAAATCTAAACCTAACCCTAACACTAATCCTAAATGCAACCCTTAATTTAACTCTAAAAGTAACTGTAACATAACCATAACCCTAACCCTAATCCTAACCCTAAACTTAATCCTAACCCTAAACCTAAACCTAACCCTAACACTAACCTTTACCTAATCCTAACCCTAATCCTAAAGCTAATAATAACCCTGACACTAAACCTAACCCTAACTTAACATGAACCATAACCTTAACCATTCCACAATGCCCAACGGTAACCTAAACCCTAAACCTAACCCTTACACTAATCCTTAATGCAACCCTAAATTTAACTCTAAAAGTAACCCTAACCATAACCCTAAACCTAACACTGACTCTAATTCTAACCCCAACACAAACCCTAACCTAAACCATAACCCTGACCCTAATCTTATCCCTAACCCTCACCCTTACTTAACCCTAACCCTAACACAAACACTAAACCAAACCCTAACCCAAAACTTAACACTAATCCTAAACCTGACCCTGACCCTAACCTTAACCTAACCCTAACCCTAACACTAACCCTAACACTAACTCTAAACTTAACCATAAACTTAACCCTCACTCTTACCCTAATCCTAAACCTTACTCTAACACTAACCCTAACCCAAAACATAAACATAAACCTAACACTAACCGAAACCCTAATACAAACACTAACCTTAAACCTAAACCTAACCTAAATCTAACCTTAACCCTAACCCTAGCCCTAACATAAACCTATTCCAACACTAACCAAAACGGTAACTCTAACCATAACCTTAAACATAACCCTAACACAAAAACTCCCCCTAATACTAACACTAACCCTAACCCTAACTTTAACTCTATTCCTTACTATAACCCTAACCCTAACAAACACTAACCCAAATTATACCCCTCACCCTAACCTAACCCTTAATTTAATGCTTGCCTAAACCTAACCTTAACCCTAAAACTAACACTAACCCTAATCCTAACCCTAACACGAACCCTAAACCTAATCATACTACTAAGCTTAACCCTCACACAAACCAGAATCACAAACCTAAAACTAAGACTAAAACTTATGCTAACCCGAAATGTAAAAGAAAGCTTAACCATAGTCCTAATCCTAACCTTAATCCTAACCCTAAAATAACCCTAAACCTAAAAAAAATCTAACCCTAAACCTAAACCTAATCCTAAACCCAATACCAACCCTAACCCTAATACTAACACTAACCCTTGACCTAACCCTAACCCTTACACTCACCCTAACCCTAACCCAAACTATAACAAAAATTCTAACCTAATCACAACTCTAACCTTAATCTCACCTTAACCCTAATCCTATTCGTAACCTAACACTCACCCTTACCCTAAACCTAACCCTATCACTAACCCTAATCCTAACACTAACACAAACCCTAAACTTACCCTAACCGTAAAACTAAATCTAACTCTAAACCTACCCTATTGTGATACCTAACCCTTACCCTAACCCTAAAACTAACACTAAACCTAACTCAAATTTTAACCAAAACAATAATCCTAACCCTAACCATAACCATAACACTAACCCTATCCCAAAACCTAAACCTAAAACTATCACTAACCCTAAACAAAACCCTAACATGAACCCTAACCCTAACCCTAACCCTAACACTAACCCTAACCCTAACCCTAACACTAACCCTAACCCTAACACTAACACTAAACTTAAACCTAACTCTTAACCTAACCCAAACACACACCTTAACACAAACCGTAACCCTAACGCTAACCTAACCATAATGTTAACCCTTACCTAAATCTAACCCTGTACCTAACCCAAACAATAGCCCTAATACTAACCCTAATCCTAACACTAACACAAATCCTAACACTAAGCATTGCACTAAGCCCAAACCTCACCCAAACCCTAACCCTAACCCTAAGAGTAAACCTAAATCTAAACCTAACCTTAACACTAACACTACCCTAACCCTATCCCCAAAACTAACACTAACTCTAACACTAACACTATCCCTAACCCAAACACTAACACTAACACTAACTCTAAATCTAACCCTAACACAACCATAACCCTGACCCTAATCTTACCCTGACTCTCACATTTACATAACCCTAACTACTAAACCAACTCAAACACTCATTTTAACCCTAACCAAAACCTAACACTAACGCTAACACTAACCCTAAACTTAAAAAAAAAACAACCCTAACCTTAAACCTACAACTAACTCTATCCTAACCCTAACTTTAATGTGAATCTAAACCGTAACCCTAAACCTAACACTAACCCTAACACTAACCCTAACCTTAACCCTAACACTAACATTAACGATAGTGATAACCCTAAAGCTACACTGTAATCCTAATCCTAACACTAAACCTACCCTTAAACCTAATCTTAAAACTAATCCTAACACTAACTCTAACCCTAAACCTAAACATTGCCCTAACCCTAAACCTAAGAAAAACCCTAAACCAAACCATAACACTTACCCTTATCTAAAACCAACCCTCACACTTATCTAACCCTAACCCTATCCCTAAAACTAACCCTAAACTTAACGCAGAACCTAACACTAACCCTCACTCCAGCCCTAACACTAAACTTATCACTGACCCTAACACTAACCCTATCCCTAACCTAAGCCTAACACTAACTCTAACCCTAACCCTAACACTTAACCTAACCCTAACCCTAACCCTAACTCTAAAAAGAATCCTAACCAGCCATTTTGATAATGTTAGTTCTGCCTATCCATAAACAGGGTATATTTTTCCATCTTCTAAGATCTTCTTCTACTTCTCTATTTAGGGTTCTATAGTTTTCATTGTGTAAATCTTTCACCTCTTTTGTTAGGTTGATTCCCAAGTATTTTATTTTATTTTATTTTTTGAGGATATTGTGAATGGAGTGTTTTTCCTCATTTCCGTTTCAGAAGTTTTGTCGCTGATATACAAAAATGCCTGTGATTTATTCGTGTTGATTTTATATCCTGCCACTTTGCTGAATTCATTTATTAGTTCCAGTAGTTTCTTTGTAGACCCTTTTGGGTCTTCTAGGTATAGAATAAATGGTGATATTACCAAAAGTTCTATATAGGTTTAATGCAATGCCAATCAAAATCCCAACAGCATTTCTTGTAGAAATAGATAAAGCAATCATGAAATTCATATGGAAAAATAAAAGACGCAGAATAGCAAAAGAAATTCTAAGCAGGAAGTGTGAATCAGGCGGTATAGCGATACCAGATTTCAAACTATATTACAGAGCAGTAGTAACAAAAACAGCATGGTACTGGTACCAAAACAGGCCGGTGGACCAATGGTATAGAGTAGAGGACACAGAGACTAATCCACAAAGTTACAACTATCTTATATTTGATAAAGGGGCTAAAAGCATGCAATGGAGGAAGGATAGCATCTTCAACAAATGGTGTTGGGAAAACTGGAAATCCATATGCAACAAAATGAAACTGAATCCCTTTCTCTCGCCATACACAAAAGTTAACTCAAAATGGATCAAAGAGCTTGATATCAAATCAGAGACTCTGCGTCTGATAGAAGTAAAAGTTGGCTCCAATCTACATATTGTGGGGTCGGGCTCCAAATTCCTTAATGGGACACCCATAGCACAAGAGTTAATAACAAGAATCAACAAATGGGACTTACTTAAACTAAAAATTTTTTTCTCAGCAAGAGAAACAATAAGGGAGGTAAATAGGGAGCCTACATCCTGGGAACAAATTTTTACTCCTCACACTTCAGATAGAGCCCTAATATCCAGAGTATACAAAGAACTCAAAAAATTAGACAATAAGATAGCAAATAACCCAATCAACAAATAGGCCAAGGACCTGAACAGACACTTCTCAGAGGAGGATATACAATCAATCAACAAGTACATGAAAAAATGCCCACCATCTCTAGCAGTCAGAGAAATGCAAATCAAAACCACCCTAAGATACCATCTCACTCCAGTAAGATTGGCAGCCAATATGAAGTCAAACAACAACAAGTGCTGGTGAGGATGTGGAGAAAAGAGTACACTTGTACATTGCTGGTGGGACTGCAAATTGGTGTGGCCAATTTGGAAAGCAGTATGGAGATTCCTGGGAAAGCTGGGAATGGAACCACCATTTGACCCTGCTATTGCCCTTCTCGGACTATTTCCTGAAGACCTTAAAAGGGATACTGCCACATGGATGTTCATAGCAGCACAATTCACAATAGCTAGACTGGGGAACCAACCCAGATGCCCTTCAATAGATAAATGGATAAAAAATGTGGCATTTATACACCATGGAATATTACGCAGCACTAAAAATGACAAAATCATGGAATTTGCAGGGAAATGGATGGCACTAGAGCAGATTATGCTTAGTGAAGCTAGCCAATCCCTAAAAAACAAATGTCTTCTTTGATATAATGAGAGCAACTATGAATAGAGCAGGGAGGAAGAGCAGGAAGAAAAGATTAACATTAAACAGAAACATGAGATGGGAGGGAAAGGGAGAGAAAAGGGAAATTTCATGGAAATGAAGGCAGACCCTCATTGCTATACAAAATTACATATAAGAGCTTGTGAGGGGAATGGGAAAATAAACAAGGAGAGAAATGAATTATAGTAGATGGGGTAGAGAGAGAAGATGTGTGGGAAGGGGAGGGGGGATAGTAGGGGATAGGAAAGGTAGCAGAATACAACAATTACTAATAGGGCATTATGTAAAATTGTGGATGTGTAACTGACGTGATTCTGCAATCTGCATTTGGGGTAAAATTGGGAGTTCATAACCAACTTCAATCTAATGTATGAAATATGATATGTCAAGAGCTTTGTAATGTTGTGAACAACCAATAAAAAAAAAAGAATCCTAACCCGAACCCTAACCCTAAACCTAAAACAAAACTTAACACTAACCCCAAATTTAACAGTAACTCTCACGCAAACCCTAACCCTAAACCCAAATGTAACAATAACCCTAAAACTAGCCCTAATCCTAAACCTAACCCTCACCCTAACCTAATCCTAAACCTAACACTAACCCTAAATCTAACCCCAAAACTAACCCTAACAATAATTCTAACCCTAAACCTAAACCTAAACCTTACACTAACCCTAATCCTAATCATAACACAAACCCTAACCCTAACCCTAAATCTAACCTAACCGTAATCCTAAACCTTTCCCTAACCTTAACCCTAACCCTAACCCTAACCGTAATCTAAGCACTAACCCTAAGGATAACCAGAACCATAACACTAACCATAATCATAAGCCTTATCATAACCCTATGCTGTAAACCTAACACAAAACGTAACAGCAATCCAAACTCTAATTCTAACCCTAACCCTAAACCTAACCATAAATCTAACATTAACCCTAACCCTACCCTATTACTAACAATAATCCTAACCCTAACACTAACCCTAACACTAAAACTAAAACCTAAACCTTATCATAACCCTAACCCTAACACTAACCCTAACTGCAACCCTAACACAAAACCCAAACCGAACCATAACCTTAACCCTATCACTAACATAACCCTAACCCTAGACCAACACTAACCTTAAACCTTAAAGTAACCAAAACCCTAAACCTAACCATAACCCTAACACTAACAGTAATCCTAATTGTGACACTAAACCTGTCACTATCACTAACCCTAATTCTAAACCTAATACTAACCCTAACCCTAACATTAACACTAACCCTAAATTTAAACCTAACCCTCGCACTAAAACAAACACTTACCCTAAGCAAAGCAGTAACCATAACACAAACCCTAACCCTAACCCTAAACCTAATTATAACCTACCCTAATCCTAATACAAACACTAACCAAATCCATAACTCTAACCATAAATTAACCCTAACCCTTACCTACCTAACCCTACACCTAACACTAACCCTAATTAAAACTCTAACTCTATCACTAACTGAAAGCCTAACCCTAACCCTAACCCTAACACTAATGCTAATCCTAACCCTAACCCTAACCCTAACACTAACACTAACTTTAAGTCTAACCCTAAATGTAATGGTTTAGCTAAACCTAAAGCTAAACCAAACCTTACCTAACACTTACTCTAAAAACCTACCCCTGACCCTAACCCTAATCCTAACCCTAACTCTAATTCTAAGATTAACCTTAACCCCAACCCTAACACTAAGTGTATCTCTAACCCTAACACTAACCCTATGTTTAACCTTTACAATAACCCTAACCCTAACAGTAACCCTAAACTTAAACCTAAACCTAAACCTAAAACTAACTCTAAACCTAACCCTAACCCTAACCCAAACCCTAGTAGTAAGCCTAATCATAACACTAACCCTAATCCTAAGCCTAACCTTATCCCTAACGATCACCCTAATGCTACCTCAAACCTAAACCTAACCTTAACATTACCCTAACCCTAACACTAGCCCAAACCATTACCCTAACATTATTCAAAAACTAACCCTAACACTAGCCCTAATCCTAACCCTAACCCTAATCCTAACACTTACCCTAACCCTAACCATATCCCTAACTTTAACACTAACCCTAACCCTATCACTAAAACTAAAACTAACCCTATCCCTAAACCTAAACCATACAGTAACCCTAACCCTATCCCTAACCATAAACTAACACTAACAATAACCTTAAATCTAATCCTTACACTAACCCTAACCCTGACCCTCACCATAACCCTAACTTTAACCTTAACACTAACCCTAACCCTAACCCTAAACCTAACCCTGACCTGAACCCTGACACTAACCCTAAACCTAATAAGAACCCTAATGCTAACCCTAACACTAACACTAACCCTTACCCTAAACCAAACCCTAACCCTAAAATTAACCCTTACTCTAATCCTAATCCTAATCCTAACCCTAACTCTAACTCTAACCCTTAGACTAACCTAACCTTAACTGGTACACTAACCCTAACCATAACCATAAACCAAACACAAACGCTAACCCTAAAATTAACACTAACACTAAACCTAACTCTAAATCTAAACTTAACCCTAACACTGACCGTAACCCTAAACTTAAATGTAAACCTAATTCTAACACTGACCCTTATCCTAACCCTAACCCTAAACCCAACACTAACCCTCAACCTAAACCTAGCCCTAACCCTAATATTAACTCTAACCGTAACCTTAACCCTAACCCTAACCCTAACCCTAAACTTAACCCTAACACTAAACCTAACACTAACCCTAACACTAAACCTAACACTAACCCTAACACTAAACCTAAACCTAACACTAACCCTAACCCTAACCCTAAAAATAATACTAACCCTAGCACAAACGCTAACATTAACCCTAACTCTAACACCAATCCTAAACCTAACCCTAACCCTAACACTAACTCTAACCCTAATCCTAACTCGAACCCTAACACTATCCCTAACATTAACCATAACCCTAAAAAGAACCCTGACACTAACCCTAACAGTTTTAGCTCTTAACATCACACTAACTCTAAACCTAACCCTAACATTAAACCTAGCACTAAAACCCTAAAACTAGCCCTAATTGTAAACCTAGTACTTACATTAGCTGTAACCCTAACCCTATCCCTAACATAACCCACAATCTAACCCTAATCAGAGCCCTAACCCTAGCTTAAAACCTAACCTAACCCTAACACTAGGCCTAATTGTAACCATAAATCTAGCCTTAAACTGATTTCTAACTCTATCCATTACCATAACCATAACCCTAACCATAATGATAACCCTAGGCATAAACCTAAACCTATCCTAAATCCTAACCCTTCCATTACCCTAAACCTAACCTGAATTCTAAGCCTAACCCTATCATTACTGTAACCCTAATCCTAAAACTAATTTAAGCCCAAACTTGAAACCTTAACCTATCCCAAACCCAAACCCTGATCTTGACCCTAATAATACCCCTAGCTCTAAACTTGACATAACCCATCTCCTAACCCTTAGCCTAGATGTAGCCATAAATCTAATCCTAAAACTATCTTTAACCATAATTCTGGAACTGAAATTAGACCTAGCCCTAATCCTATCCCTAATCCTAAATACACACCTAGACCTCATCCTAGCCCTAAAACTAGCCTCAATCATAACCCTAACTCTAGCTCTATACCTAACCCTAATTCTAACCCTCACCCTACCTCTAAACGTAGCTATAATGTCATCCCTTACCATAAATTTAAACCTAACCTTAACCCTAACCCTAGGCTTAAACTAAACACAAAACCTAGTCCTAATCCTATCCCTAATTTAGCTCTATCTCTACCCTTATCCTAACCCTAGCCCTAAGACTAACTCTAAATCTTGTCCTAGCCCTATCACTAGTTCTATCCCTATCCGCTATCATAAACCTAACACTAGCCCTAACACTTTCCCTAAAGTTTGTCCCAGCCCTAACCCTAACTCTAAAACTAACCTTAAACCTAAGCCTAAGCCTATCAATAACACTAGCCCTAACCCTAATGATAATCGTAAAACTAGCCCTAACACTAATCCTAGCAGTGAACCAAAATTGAACAATAGCCCTAACCCTAAACCTTAACTTAAACCAAACACTAACACTACATCTAGTTCTAAACCTAGCCCTACTTTGAGTCCTAAGCCTCACCTTAAAACCAATCCTGACACTTACTCATATACTAACACCCTAGCTCTAAACACCACCCTAAACTCAAACTGAACACTAACATTAACAATAGCCCTAATTCGAGTCTTAAAATTAACCCTAAATCTAAACTTGACCCTGACTCCTATCCTAACAAGAACCGTAACCTTTAATGTAATCTTAGCACTCAATCTACCCCTACCCTCTAACCCTAAAACTAACCCTAATGGTAACCCTAGTTCTTACATTAGTCATTACCCTAATCCTAGCCCTAACCCTAACAGAAAAACTAGTCCTAAACTGAGCCCAAATCCTAGATTTAAATCTAACTCTAACCCTAACTATAGCCCTAACCCTACATCTAAATCAATCCCTTACTGTAAGCAAAACCCTAAACCTAAAAGTAACCCTAGACCTATCCCTAGTCCTTTGACTAACCAAAACCCTAACCCTATTAATAGTCATAACCCTAGTCTTCATTTTAGCTCTAACACTATACCCAACCCTAACCCTAACCCTGACTCTTATTCTGACCCTAACACTAAACCTAGGTCTAACCCTAACCCCAACCCTAACCCAAATTTAACCCTAATCCTATCCCTAGAACTTACTCTGAACCTAACTCTCAGCCAAGCCCTAAACTTACCTCAGAACCTAACCCTTACTCTAAACATAACCTTAAACGTAATCCTAGTTCTAACCCTCAGCTTAACTCTAAGACAAGACCTAATCCTAACCATAACCCTAGCCCTAAACTTAACTCTAACTCTATCCATTACCCTAAAAATAACCCTTAACATAATGCTAACTCTAGGCTTAACCCTAACCCTATTGCTTCCCCCAAACCTATCAATTACCCTAAACCTACCCTGAACCCTAAACCTAACCCAATCATTACACTAACCCTAACCCTAATGCTAATTCGAGCCCTAACCTAACCTCAAACCTAAACCAAACCCTAACACTGACCTGACCTTAATAATTCCCCTAGCACTAAACCTGACTCTTAACCTACCTAACCCTTACACTAGACCTAGCCATAAATCTAACTCTAAAACTATTCCTAAACTTAACTCTAGATCTGATATTAACCCTAGCTTTAATCCTAGCCCTAACCCTAACACAAACCCTAGACCTAATCCTAGCCCTAAACATATCCTTAATTTTATCCCTAACCCAAACCCTAGACCTAACCCTAACACTAACCCAAGCCCTAATCTTACCTCTAATTTAGCCCTATCCCTAACCCTAAATCTAACTCTAGCCCAAAGACTAACCCTAACTCTCACCCTAACCCTATCTCTAATTCTAACTCTATCCTTTACTAGAACCCCAATCATATCCTAAACCTTGGTGTAGCCCTAGCCCTATTCATAGCCCTGGCCATAACCCTAGATGTAACCCTAACTCTAAATCTAACCCTCACCCTAATCTTAAAACCAAACCTAACATTATCCCTAATGCTAACGCTCATACTAAAACTAGCTCTTACCCTAGCTTTAGCCCTAAAACAAAACCGAGTGATAGCCATAACTTTAAACCTTAACTTAAACCAAACCCAAACTCTATACCTAGCCCTAACCATATCCCTAATTCTAGTCCTAACCCTAACCCTAAAACTAACCCTGACACTGACTCTGACCATAACACCAACCCTGACTCTAATGCTCCCTATTGCCCTAACCATAGATAAAAGCTAACCCTTTCCATAAACCTAAACATAACCATAGACCTAACCCTAACCCTAAACTTAAATCTAGCCCTGTCCCTAAAGCTAAGCCTACATCCAACACTATTTATTACCCTAACCCTAACCCTAAACTTAATTATAACCATTCCCCTAACCCTAACCCTAAACCTACCATAATTTAATCCCTAAAAATAACTCTGAACCTAACCCTTGCTCTAACCCTAATAATAGCTCAGAACCTAACTCTTACACTAAACATAACACTAACCCTAACTCTAGTTCTAACCCATACCCTAACACTAACTCAAGACTTAATCCTAACCATAGTCTTGCTATAAATTTAGCTCTAACTGAACCCATTACCATAATCATAACCCATACCCTACTACTAATTCTAGGCCTAACCCTATGTCAAGACCTAATAGTAACCATAACACTAGCCCTAAACTTAACTCTAACTGTATCCATTACCCTAAAGATAACCCTTTCCCTAATGCTAACCCTAGGCCTAACCCTAAACCTATCACTAACCCCAAACCTATCAATTACCCTAAACCTAACCTGATCCCTAAATCTAACCCTATCATTACCATAATCATAACCCTAATGCTAATTTGAGCCCTAAACCTAAACACAAACCTAAAAGAAACCATATCCATGACCCTGACCCTAATAGTTCACAATGCTATAACCTGACCCTTACCCTAAACCTAATCCTTACATAGATCAAGCAAAACCCTAACCCTAAAACTATCCATAACCATAACCCTAGACCTGACATTAGCTCTAGATATAATCCTAGCCCTAACCCGAACACAAACCCTAGCCCATATTAGCACTAAACATATCCTTAATCATAACTCTAACCTTAAACCTAGGCCTAAATTAAAACCAACCCTATCCCTAATTGTAGACCTAACTTGGCCTTATCCCTAACAGTAAACTTAACCCTAGCCCTAAAAGTAAGTCTAAATTTCTCCCTAGCCCTAAAACTATTTCTAACCCCATCCCTTACTGGAATTCTAAACATAGCCCTAACTCAAGGCCTAACCATAGCCATTTCCTTAGCCCTAGCCCTAAATTGTATCTAACCTTAACTCTAAATCTAACTCTAATACAAAGCCTACGCCTAAACCTAACACAAACCCTAACCCTAATGCTACACCTAAAACTAGCCCTAACTCTAGGCCCTGCTCTAATACAAAATCGAGCCATATCCCTAACCCTAAAAATTAACCTAAACCAAACCCTAACCCTACACCTAGCCCTAACCCTTACCCTAATTCTAGTTATAAGTAGAACCCTAAAACTAACCCTAAACGTGATTCTGACACTAACAGTAACCCTAGGTTTAAACATCACCCTAAACATAACATTAACCATAACACTAGACCTAGCCTTAACCCTAAGCCTAACCCTAAAACTAGCTCTAATTTTAACCCTAGTACTTACATTAGCCATAAGCCTAACCCTAGTCCTAACTTAACCAAAAACTTAGCATAATCTGAGCCCTAAACCAAGATTTAACTCAAACCATAAACATAATCCTAAACCTATCACTAATAATAACCATAACCTCAGCTCTAACATTAGCTCTAACCCTATCCATTACCCTAACCATAATCCTAATGCTAATGCTAACCCTAGGCCTAAACCTTAACATATCCGTAAACCTAAGCCTATCCATTACCCTAAACCTAACTTGAAACATAAACTTAACTACATCATTACCCCAATTTTAAACCTATGCTAATTCGAGCCCTAAATTTAAACCATAACCTATCCAAAACACTAATCACTACCCTGACACAAACATTACCCTTAGCTCTAAACCTGACCCTAACCATAAACCTAACTGTTACACTACATCTAACCTAACACTAAACTATATTTAAATGTAAATCTGGACTTGAAATTAGACCTAGTTCTAATCCTAGGCCTAAATTTAGCCTTAATATTAACCCAAATCATAACCTGAGGTTTAACCCTAATTGTAACACTCACCCTAGCCCTAAACCTAGCTATAACCCCATCACTTACCCTAAACCTAACCATAACCCTAAACCTAACCATAATCTTAAACCTAACCATAACACTTGCCCTAACCCTAGGCCTAACACTAACACTAAGCCTAGCACTAACACTAATTTAGTCCTATTCTAACCCTAAACTTAGCCTGAAGACTAACTCTAACTCTTGCCCTAGCCCTATCCCTAGTTCTATCCGTAGACCTAGCCCAACCCTGGATCTAATCCAAACTCTAAATTTAAATCTAACTCTAAATTTAACCTTAACCATAATCCTAAACCAAACCCTATCACTAGCTTAACAATAATGCTAATCATAAAATTTGCCTTACCCCTAGCCCTAGCCTTAAAATAAAACCAAGCTATATCCCTAATCCTAACACATAATCTAAACCAAAACATAAACCTACACCTAGTGCTAACCCTAACTCTAAAAATAACCCTGACCCTGACACTGATCCTAACACTAATTTTAGTTCTAAATATCACACTAACCTTAAATTAGCCCTAACACCAGACCTAGCTTTAACCCTAACCCTAAAACTAGCCCTAATCCTAACCCTAGTTCATACATTAGTATTTGTCATAACACTAGCCCTAACCCTAACACAAATCCTACCACTAATTCTAGTCCTAACCCTACCTTAAACCCTAATCTTAACCCTAACTAGCCCTAATCCTAACCCTAACCCAAGCCCTAACCCTAGCTCTAACACTATCTCTTACCCTAAGCCAAACCCTAAACCAAATGCAAAACCTAATTCTAACCCAAATACTTCACCTAACTTAAACTCTAACAGTATTACTAGTTCAAACCCTAGCCTTCATTCCAGTTCTAACCCAAACCCTCATGATTATTCTGATCCTAACAGTAACCCTAGGTCTAAACCTGACCTAAACCTATACCAAACCCTAACACTAGCCCTACCAGTAAGCCTATTCCTATACCTGACCCTAACAATAGATCTAGACCTAAAACTAATCCTAAATAGAGCTATAATTCTAGCCCTAGGCCTAAAAAATCGTATCTTTAGTCCTAACAATACCCTTAACCTATACACTTACACTACCTCTAGATATAACACTAGTTCTAATTCTGGCACTAACCCTAACCCTAACCCTATCCAGAACACTGACCCTGACCCTAACATTAACTTATAGCTAAACCTGACCCTAACCCAAAACCTAGACCTAACACTGGACCTAGCCATAACCCTAACCCTATATTCTGGCCCTAAACGTAACACTAGCCCTAACCCTATTTTAACCCTAATCTTAATCCTAACAGTAGCCCTAATCCTAACCATAGTCCTAACCCTAGCCCTAAACCTAACACTAAAACTAGCCATAATCCTAGGCCTAATCTTAGCCCTAAGCATAACTATGAACCTAAACCTAGCTCTAACACTAAACCTAACACTAACTCTTGTCTTAGACCTAACCCTAGCTCAAAGCCAAACTCTTACCCTAAAAATTACCCTATCCCTATCCTAAACCATAATACTAACCTTAGCTCTTCTCCTAACCTTAATCCTAGCTCAAACTTTAGTTGTAAACTTGTCAATTAACCTAACCCTAACCCTAATTATAACACTATTCCTACACTAAACCTATACCTAAACATAAACATATCCCAAGACCTATCCATAAAGCTAAACCTCACCATAGCCCTAACTCTAGCAGAAACATTAAGCCTTACACTAAACTTAATCCTAAAACTAGCCCTAATCCATACCCTAATCCTAACCCAAAATCTGACATTATAAGTTATTCTAAACCTAACCCTAACTGTAATGAAATCTTGAGACATAACCCTATCCTAAACCAAACCCTAACCATAAACATATCCCTAGACTTGAACCTAAACCTTATCGTCGCTCTAGCCATTACCCTAGCTCAAACACTAACCTTTACCCTAACCTAACCATAACCCTAGCCCAAAACCTAACACTTACCATAAACAACCCCCTAGCCCTATCCCTACACGTAACTCTAATTTTAGACTTAATCCAAACCATAACCCAGCTCTAATCCTATCTCTAAATCTATCCATTATACAAAACGTGACCCTAACCTAATGCTAACCTTAATCCTATTGCTAAAACTAACCCATCCATTAACCCAAACCTTAACTGAAACCTAAAACTAAACCTATCCATTACCTTAACCCAAAACCTAAACCTAACACTAATTCAAGCTCTAAACCTAAACTTTGAAGTAAACCAAATGCTAACCTTGACTCTAACTCTAATAATACCCCTAACTCTAAACCTGACCCTTAACCTAAACATAGCTCTGACACTAGACCTATCAATTACCTAACCCTAAAACTATCCTTAATTATTACACTAGACTTGACATTAGCCCTAGCCTAGTTCTAGCCCTGAACCTAATAGAAACCCTAGCCCTAAACCTAGCCTTAATCCTAACCTAAACACTAACACTAGCCCTCAACCTAATTCTAACCCCACCCTAGGCCTAAAGCTAGCTATAACCCTAACATTCCCCTAAACTTAATCCCAACCCCAATTCTAATCCTAAACCTATCCCTACCCCTAGACCTAACCCTGACACTAACCTTAGCCCTAATCCTAGCCCTATTTTAGCTTTAACCCTAACCCTAACACTAAGCCTAGTCCTAAATCTAAATTTAACTCTCTTCCTATCCATTTCCCTTGTTCTAACCCTATGCCTTACTGTAACACTAACCCTAGCCCAAACTCTAACCCTAGATCTAAACCTAACTCTAAATCTAACCCTAACCCTAAGCCCACACCTCATCCTAACACTAGCAGTAACTCTAACACTAATTCAAAATCTAGCCCTTACACTATCCCTAGCCCTAAACAAAACCGAGCCATAACCCTAACTCTAACCCTAACACATAGAAGTCAAGATGAAGTGAAACCTTAAAACACAAACTGTTCCTGACAGCTAACCTTAACCTGAGAATGCCAATCTGGGAAATATGATAATGCTAGGTAAAAGATAAATCCTGACCAGTATCAAAGAAATTAGAACAAAACTCTCTTACCCAAACATTAGTTCTACCCCTAGCCCTAACCGTAATTTTAAAACTAAGCCTTTCCTGTTTATAGAGCTTGATCATAAAAGTACCAAACATGGGGTGCATAGTAGGACAAGGTAACAGATAAATCCTTCCCAGTATCCAAAATTCTGACCAATAATTGGGGAACCTGTTTCACTAAATGTGTATTTCCCCTGTTTTCTCCTAAAGTGCTATTAGATAAATTGTTCTTTCATGCTTCAGCTTAAGGTACTTTCACAAGGAAAAACCATAGCATGCCCACAGCCAAGTTATTGAGTGTGTGAAGTTTCATGCAGCTAGCACCAACCCTGTATGATTTCCAGCTCAATTTCCATTCACACCTATAGGCCATAATGTACTGAGAACTAAAAATTCAAACTGTTCCTGAAACTGAACCATTGAACCTTGAAGGCCCAAATATAAGGAGCCTACTAAGGTTGGGCAAACATGAATCCTGTACAGTAACAAAGTAATCTGACCAAAAAATTTGAAGCTCTTTCTGTACATGGGTATTTTTCTTGCTCCTAAAGTACTCAGAGATAAAGCTGTTTCTTTCTACTGCAGCTTAGGGATACTTCACAGGAAACAAACCAGAGAATGTTCATTGAGAACTGATTGAGTGTGTGAAGTTTCATGCAGGTAGCATGAAAGCTGTTTGATTTCCAGCTTCATTTCCATTCACCACTATAGGGTAAAAAGACGAGAAACATGAAAATTGAAACTGTTCCTGAGAGAAAACCCTTTTACGTTGGAGACCCAAACATTTGGAGTATAGTCAAAATAGGAAAAAGGTGAATCCTGCCCAGTATCATAGACATTTTTACAAAAACTAACTCTAACACTAACACCAGGCCTAAACCTAGTCCTAACACTAAGTCTAATCCTAAATCTAATCCGTTTAGAGAAACTTTGATCATACAAGTTTCAGAATTGGAGAGTCTAGTTGGGAAAGTTTACAAATAAATCATAGGCAGTTTCAAAGTCTGAAAAAATAATTGGGGGTTCTATTTCAGTACATGCATCTTTCCCTGTTTTCTACTAAAGTGTTTTCAGATAAATTTGTATTGCATGCTTCAGCTTATTACTAATTTTGCAAGGAACAAACCAGACAGTGCCCACAGAGAACTGATTGAGTTTGTGAAGTTTCAAGAAGTTAGCACCAACCTTGTTAGATTTCCAGCTCCATGTCCATTTACCCATGTAGGTCAAAATGAAGTGAATCCATAAAATGCAAATTGTTCCTGTCAGCAGAGAAATAAACCGAGACGGCTGAAACCTGGAGAACATAGTAAGGCTAGGTAAAAATGTATCCTGCCCAGTATCAATAAAAATTGAGCAAGACAAACTCTAACCCTAACACTAGACCTAACTCTAACATAACCTGGTTAGAATATCTTTGATCATAGAAGTCTCAAAGATGAGTAGCCTAGTGGGGCAAACTAACAAATGCATCCTGCCCAGTATCAAAGAAATCTGACCAAATGATTGGGGGAGGTAGTTTAGTACATGCATATTTTCCTGTTGTCTCCTAAAATGCTCTCTCATAGTGTTGGTTTTGCATGCTTCATCTTTGGGATACATTCACAAGGATAAAACCACAGTGTCCTTGTAGAGAACTGATTGAGTGTGTGAAGTTTCAAGCAGCTAGCAAAAAGGCCCTGTTTGATTTCCAGCTCCATTTCCATTTACCAATATAGGTCAAAATGAATTGAAACCTTAAAATAAAAACTGAATTACTGTCAGAAAACCAGTGAATCCCAAAGCTGGGGAACATAGTAAGGCTAGGTAAAAGATAAATCCTGCCAAGTATCAAAGAAATTTGAACAAAACTACTTTAAACCTAAGACTATGTCTCTCCTTAATCCTAAACCTACAGCTCACCCTAGCCTGTTTAGAGAACCTTTGATCATAGAAGTCCCAAACTAAGGGAGCCTAATGGGGCAGGCTAACAGATGAATCCTGCACAGTATCAAAGAAATCTGAGCAAACAATTGGGGGAAGTGTTTCAATACATGCATATTTCCTTGATTTCTCCAAAAGTGCTCTGGGATAAAGTTACTTTCTATGTTTCAGCTGAGGGCAACACTCACAAGGAACAATCAGAGAGTGCCCACGGAGAACTGATTGAGTTGTGCAGTTTCAAACAGCTAGCACCAATCCAGTTTGATTTTGTGCTCCATTTCTCTTCAATGCAATAGTTCAAAATAAAGGAAACATTAAAATACAAATTGTTCTTGACAGCAAACAATTGAACCGAGAAGCCCCATACCATGGAACATTGTGAGGCTAGGTAAAACATGAATCCTGCTCAGTATCAAAGATACATGAAGAAAACTGACTCTAACCCTAACACTTTGTTTAAACCTAGCTCTTACCTAACCATAAAACTCACCCTAATCTGTTTAGAGAATCTTTTATCATAGTAGTCCCAAATTAAGTGAGCCGAGTGGAGCAAGCTAACAGAATAATTTTGTGCAATATCATAGAAATGTTACCAAATATTTTGGGGAGGTAGCTTAGTACATGTATATTTCCCTGTTGTCTCCAACACTACTTTTGGATAAAGATGTTTTTGCATGCTTCAGCTTTGAGAAACTTTCACAAGGAAGAAACCAGAGTGTCCACAAAGAACTGTTTGAGTGTGTGCAGTTTTAAGCAGGGAGCACAAACCCTGTTTGATTTTAAAAATTTCCATTTACCCTTATAGGTCAAAATGAAGGAAACCTTAAAATACAAACTGTTCCTGAAAGCAAACAATTGAAGGGATCAGGCCCAAACCTCGGGAATATAGTAAGTCTAGGTAAAGGATGAATTATGCCAAGTATCAAATGAATTTGAACAAAACTCACTCTAACTTTAACACTAGATCTAACACAACCCTAACCTAATTCTAACCTGTTTAGAGTACCTATGATCATAGAAGTCCCAAACTTGGGGAGCAACTTAACAGATGAATCTTGTGCAGTATCAAAGAAATTTGATGAAAAATCGGGGGAGGTATTTTAGTGCATTCATATTTCCCTGTTGTATTCTTAAAGTGCTCATGGATAAATTCTTTTTCATGCTTCATCTTAAGGTACTTTCACAATGAAAAACCAAAGAGTGTCCACAGAGAGCTGATTGAGTGTGTGAAGTTTCATGCAGCTAGCACCAACACTGTTTGATTCCTAGCTCCATTGCATTCACACCTATAGACCATAATAAAGTGAAATTTAAAAATTCAAACTGTTCCTGACACTGAACCATTGAACATTGAAGTCCCAAACTTGGGGAGCCTACTAAGGTTAGATCAAGGATGAATCCTGTACATTAAAAAATTAATCCAACAAAAAATTTGAAGCTCCTTCAGTACATGGGTATTCTGCTTGCTCCTAAACCACTCAGAGATAAAGCTATTACTTTCTACTTCATCTTAGGCTACTAACATGGCAAACACCAGATTATCCTCACTGAAAATAGATGGAGTGTGTGAAGTTTCAAGCAGTTAGCCCAAACCCTGTTCAATTTCCAGCTACATTTGCATTCACCCCTATAGAGCAAAATGAAGAGAAACATGAAAATGAAACTGTTCCTGAAGGCACAATTTATGTAAGTGGCCCAAACATTTGGAGTATAGTCAAAACAGGAAAAAGATGAATCCTGCAGAGTATCATAGAAATTTGAAAACAAAACTAACTCTAACCCTAATACTAGGTCTAATGCTAGTCCTAGCATTCACTCTAACACTAAGCTTAACCTGTTTAGAGTCCCTTTAATACTAGAAGTCCCACACTTGGGGAGCCAAGTTGGGTAGGTGAAAAGATGAATCTTTTCCAATATCAAAGAAATCTGACCAAATAATTGGGGAAGTAGTGCAGTACATGCATATTTCCCTGTTTTCTCCCAAAGTGCTTTCAGATAAGGTTGCTTTGCATGCTTCAGCTTAGGGCTACATTTGCAAGAAATAAACATATAAAAAACAAGGAATGCTCATAGAAAACTCATTGAGTGTTTGAGGTTTGAAGTAGCTAGCACCAGTCCTGTTGCATTTCCAGCTCTATTTCCATTTACACGCATCAGTCAAAATGAAATGAAAACTTAAAATACAAACTGTTCAGGAGAGCAAACACTTGACCCAAGAGGCCCAAACCTAGAGAATATAGTAATGTTAGATAAAAGTTGAATCCTGCACAGTATCAAAGAAATCTGAACAAAACTAAAACTATTTTGAGTTAACTTTTGTGCATGGCGAGAGAAGAGGATTCAGTTTCATTTTGTTGCATATGGATTTCCAGTTTTCCCAGCACCATTTGCTTAAGATGTTATCCTTCCTCCATTGCATGCTTTTAGCCACTTTATCAAATAGATAGTTATAATAGATAGTTGTAACTTTGTGGAATAGTCTCTGTGTCCTCTATTCTGTACCATTGGTCCACCCGCCTGTTTTGGTACCAGTACCATGCTGTTTTTGATACTACTGCTCTGTAATATAGTTTGAAATCTGGTATCGCTATGCCGCCTGATTCACACTTCCTGCTTAGAGTTGCTTTTGCTATTCTGGGTCTTTTATTTGTCCATATGAATTTCATGATTGCTTTATCTATTTCTACAAGAAATGCCATTGGGATTTTGATTGGCATTGCATTAACCCTATAGAGAACTTTTGGTAATATCGCCATTTTGATGATGTTAGTTCTGCCTATCCATGAACAGGGTATATTTTTCCAGCTTGTAATATCTTCTTCTATTTATATCTTTAGGGTTCTGTAGTTTTCATTGTATAAATCTTTCACCTCTTGTGTTAGGTTGATCCCAAGTATTTTATTTTATTTTTTTGAGGAAATTGTGAATGGGGTGTTTTTCTTATTTCTGTTTCACAAGTTTTGTCTCTGATATACAGAAATGCCTTTGATTTATGTGTGTTGATTTTATATCCTGCCACTTTGCTGAATTCATTTATTAGTTCTAGTAGTTTCTTTGTAGACCCTCTTGGGTCTTCTAGGTATAAAATCATGTCTTCCGCAAATAGTGATAATTTAAGTTCTTCTTTTCCTATTTTTATGCCTTTAATTTCTTTCATCTGTCTAATTGCTCTGGCCAGTGTTTCGAGAACTATATTGAATAGAAGTGATGATAGAGGGCATCCCTGTCTTGTTCCAGATTTTAGAGGGAATGCCTTCAATTTTTCTCCATTTAGAATGATGTGAGCCTGAGGCTTAGCATAGATAGCTTTTACAATGTTGAGGTAAGTTCCTCTTATCTCTAGTTTTTCTAATGTTTTGAACATAATGGGATGCTGTACTTTGTTGAATGCTTTTTCTGCGTCTACCGAGATGATCATATGGTTCTTATCTTTGAGTCTATTGATGTGGTCAATAACATTTATTGATTTCCATATATTGAACCTTCCTTGCATCCCAGGGATGAAACCTACTTGATCATGGTGCACAATTTTTTGATGTGTTTTTGTATCTGATTTGCCAGAATTTTATTGAGGATTTTTGCATCTAGGTTCATTAGATATATTGGTCTGTAGTTTTCTTTCTTTGAGGTGTCTTTGTCTGGTTTCGGAATCAGGGTGATGTTAGCCTCATAGAATGAATTTGGACGAGCTCCCTCTTTTTCTATTTCCTGAAATAACTTGAAAAAGTATTGGTATTAATTCTTTTTTAAAGGTTTTGTAAATCTCTGCTGTATACCCATCTGGTCCTGGGTTTTTCTTGGTTGGTAGTCTTGATTGCTTATTCTATTTCATCCATTAATATTGGTCTGTTCAAATTGTGTATATCCTCTGACTCAATCTTGGCAAATCATATGACTTAAGAAATTAATTGATGTCTTCACTATCTTCTATTTTATTGGAATATAGGTTTCCAAAATAATTTCTAATTGTCTTCTGTATTTCTGTAGCATCTGTTGTGATATTGCCTTTTTCATCCCATATGTTAGTAATTTGAGTTCTCTCTCTTCTTCTCTTCATTAGCATGGCTAAGGGTCTGTCAATCTTATTTATTTTTTCAAAGAACCAACTTTTAGTTTTGTCAATTTTTTCAATACTTTCTTTTTTTTTCAATTTCATTGATTTCCACTTTAATTTTAATTATTTCTTGCCTTCTGCTGCATTTGCTGTTGTTTTGCTCTTCCTTTTCTAGGGCTTTGATATGAAGTGTGAGCTCATTTATTTGTTGTTTTTCTTTTCCTTTTTTTTGAGGAATAACCTCCAGGCGATGAATTTCCCTCTTAAAACTGCTTTCATCGTGTCCCATAGATTCCAATGTTGTGTCTGTAGTTTCATTTATCTCTAAGAATTTTTTGATTTTCTCCTTTATGTCTTCTGTAACCCATTGATCATTCAGTAACATATTGTTCATTTTCCAAGTGATGTAGGATTTTTCCTTCCTTATTATCTCATTGATTTCCAGTTTCATTCCATTATGATCAGATAAAATGCATGGTATTATCTCCACCCTTTTATATTTACTAAGGGTTGCCCTATGGCATAATATATGGACTATTTTTGAGAAGGATCCATGTGCTACTGAGAAAAAAGTATACCTCCTTGATGATGGTTGATATATTCTATATATGTCAATTAAGTCTAGGTTATTGATTGTGATATTGAGTTCTATAGTTTCTTTATTCAACTTTTGTTTGATGGATCTGTCCAATGGTGAGAGAGGTGTGTTGAAGCCACCCATAATTATTGTGTTGTTGTCTATTTGATTCTTGAACTTGAGGAGAGTTTTTTTTTATGAACATCACAGCACCCTTATTTGGTGCATAAATATTGATAATTTTCATGTCTTGTTGGCGAATGGTTCCTTTTAACAGTATATAATGTCTTTCCTTATCCCTTTTGATTAACTTAGTCTTGAAGTTGATTTTATTCAATATGAGTATGGCCACCCCTGCTTGTTTACGAGGACTGTGTGCGTGGTATATTTTTTCCCAACCTTTCACCTTCAGCCTGTGTATGTTTTTTCCAATCAGATGTGTCTCCTGGAGGCAGCATATTGTTGGATTTTTTTTTTTTTAATCCATGTTACCAGCCTATGTCGCTTTATTGGAGAGTTTAAGCCATTAACGTTTAGAGTTACTATTGATAAATGATTTGTACTTCCAGCCATGTTTGATTATTAATCTTTTTTTTTTAAATTTAGTTTGTTTCTCCATGAGTAGCTTTCCCCCCGCCCTCTGTCTTTACTGAGGTACTTCCCACTGTTGGTTTTGGTTATTGTTTTTCATTTCTTCCGCGTGTAGTGTTTTGCTCAAGATGCTTTGCAATGCTGGTTTTCTGGCTGCAAATTCTTTTAACTTTTGTTTATCATGAAAGATTTTTCTTTTGTTGTCGTACCTAAAGCTTAATTTTGCTGGATACAATATTCTTGGTTGGCATCCATTGTCTTTCAGGGTTTGAAATACATTGTTCCAGGATCTTCTTGCTTTCAGCATCTGTGATGAAAAATCCGTTCTTAACCTTTTTGGTTTACCCCTGAATGTAATCCGCCTCCTTTCTCTTGTAGCTTTTAATATTTTCTCTTTGTTCTGTATATTGGATATCTTCAAAACAATGTGTCTTGGTGTTGGTCTACAGTGGTTTTGTATGCTCGGTGTCTTGTATGCATCGACAATTTGTGTATCTGTTTCCTTTTTTATTTCTTGAAAGTTATCTTTAATTATTTAATTCAGCAGGTTGCTCATTCCCTTGGTTTGAACCTCTATGCCTTCCTCTATCCTGATGACTCTTAAGTTTTTTTTTTTTTTTTAATGCTACCCATTATCGTTTGGATGTTTTTCTCCTGATTTTTTACCAGCCTTTCTGAGTTGGCTAGACTGTTTTCAAGTTGATATATTTTGTCTTCATTATCTGACGTTCTGGCTTCTACTTGCTCCACTCTGTTAGTGATACTCTCATTTGAGTTTTTAATTTGGTTTATAAATTCCTTCATTTATAGAATCATTCTTTGATTCTTTTATAATCTCTATCTCCTGATAAAGATTCTTATATGCTTCTTTTATCTGTTTATGTAATTCATTTTCAATGTGTTCTTTCACTGTTTGAATTTGCTGTTTCATATCCTCTTTAAGATTCCATTCCATCTGTCTGAGGCTTGATATCAAATTAGAGACTCTGCATCTGATAGAAGAAAAAGTTGGCTCTGATCTACATATTGTGGGGTCAGGCTCCAAATTCCTTAATAGGACACCCATAGCACAAGAGTTAATAACAAGAATAAAAATATAGGAATTACATAAACTAAAAAGCTTTTTCTCAGCAAGAGAAACAATAAGAGAGGTAAATACGGAGCCTACATCCTCGGAACAAATTTTTACTCCTCACACTTCAGACAGAGCCCTAATATTCAGAGTATACAAAGAACTCAAAAAATTAAACAATAAGATAACAAATAACCCAGTCAACAAGTAGGCCAAGGACCTGAACAGACACTTCTCAGAGGAGGACATACAATTAATCAACCAACAAGTACATGAAAAAATGCTCATCATCCCTAGCAGTCAGAGAAATGCAAACCAATACCACCCTAAGATACCATCTCACTCCAGTAAGCAGCCAATAGGAAGTCAAACAACAAGTGCTGGCAAGGATGTGGGGAAAAGCGTATACTTGTACATTGCTCGTGGAACTGCAAATTGGTCTGGCCAATTTGGAAAGCAGTATGGAGATTCCTGGGAAAGCTGGGAATGAAAACACCATTTGACCCAGCTATTGCCCTTCTCAGACTATTCCCTGAAGACCTTAAAAGAGCGTACTACAGGGATACTGCCACATTGATGTTCATAGCAGCACAGTTTATAATAGCTAGACTGTGGAACCAATCCAGATGCCCTTAAATAGATGAATGGTTAAAAAATGTGGCATTTATACACAATGGAGTATTACTCTGCACTAAAATATGACAAAATCATGGAATTTGCAAGGAAATGGATGGCATTAGAGCAGATAATGCTAAGTGAAGCTAGCCAATCCCTAAAAAACAATTGCCAAATGTCTTCTTTTAATAATGAGAGCAACTAAGAACAGAGCAGGGAGGTAGAGCAGGAGGAAACGATTAACATTAAACAGAGACATGACGTGGGAGGGAAAGAGAGAGAAAAGGGAAATTGTATGGAAATGGAAGGAGACCCTCATTGTTATACAAAATTACATATAAGAGCTTGTGAGGAGAATGGAAAAAAAGAGAGAAATGAATTACAGTAGATGGCATAGAGAGAGAAGATGGAAGGGGAAGGGAGGGGGGATAGTAGAGGATAGGAAAGGTAGCAGAATACAACAGTTACTAATATGGCATTATGTAAAAATGTGAATGTGTAACCGAAGTAATTCTGCAATCTGTATTTGGGGTAAAAATGGGAGTTCATAACCCACTTGAATCTAATGTATGAAATATGATATGTCAAGAGCTTTGTAATGTTTTGAACAACCAATAAAAATAATAAAAAGTAAAAAATAAAATAAAATAAAATAAATTTTTGTCAGTATAATAAAAAAATCTAAATCTAGGAAAACACTAGATGTAACCCTTGCTCTAACCTAATACTAAATCTAACCTAACCTGTTTATAAAACCATTGATCATAGTAGTCCCCAAATAAAGGAGCCCATTGGGGCAAGCTAACAGATGAATCCTGTGCAGTATCAAAGAAATCTGACCAAATAATTGTGGGAGGTATTTCAGTACATGCATATTCCCCGGTTTTCTCCTAATTTGCTCTTGGATAAATTATTTTTTCATATGTCAGTTTAAGGTACTTTCACAAGGAACAACCAGAGAGTGCCCACAGGGAGATGATTGAATGTGTGAAGTTTCAAGCAGCTAGTACTAACTCTGTTTGATTTCCAGCTCCATTTTCACTCACATCTATAGGCCATAAAAAAGTGAAACTTAAAAATTCAAACTGTTCCTGACAGGGAACTGGCAAACCTTGAAAACCCAAACTTGGGAATACTACTAAGACTAGGAAAAGGATGAATCCTGTAAAATATCAAAGTAATTCATGTAAAAAAAATTGAAGATTGCTCCTAAAGTGCTCACAGATAAAGCTGTTTCTTTCTAATTCAGCTTTGGGGTACTACCACAAGAAACAAATGAGAGAATATGCACTGAGTACTGATTGAGTATGTGAAGTTTCAAGCAGCTAGCACAAACCTTGTTGGAGACCAGCTCCGTTTCCATTCACCTCTATAGGAAAAAATGAAGTGAAACATGGAAATTAAAACTGCTCCTGAGAGCAAAATCTTTTACATAGGAAGCCCAAACATGGGGAGCATACTAAGAATCAGAAAAAGATAAATCCTGCCCAGTATCCAAAAAGTTGACAAAAACTACCTCTAACCCTAACACTAGTTCTAACAATTGAAATAACTCTAACCTAACCCTAAGCCTAACCTGTTAAGAGAACATTTGATCATAAAAGTTTTAAACTTGGGGAGACTAATGGGCCAAGCTTACAGATGAATCCTGCACAGTATCAAAGAAATCTGACCAAATAATTGAGGGAGGCATTTCAGTACATGCATATTGCCCTGTTTTCTCCTAAAGTACTCTTGGATAAAGTTGTTTTGCATACTTCAGTTTATAGCTACTTTTACATGGAAGAAACCAGAGCGTGCCCACAGAGAACTGATTGAGTATGTGATGTTTCAACCAGCTAGCACCAGCACTCTGATTTTTGGCTCTATTTGCATTTACCCATATAGCTCAAAATGAAGTGAGACATTAAAAACAAACTATTCCCAGCAGTGAACCATTGAACGGAGAAGGCCCAAAACTGGGGCACATAGTAAGGTTAGGTAAGAGATAAATCTTCCCAGTATCAAAGAATTTTGAACAAAAGAATCTCTAACCCTAACACTAGCTCTAAAGCTAGCCCTAACTCTTACCATAACACTAATTCTTACCTGTATAGAAAACCATTGATCCTAGAAGTGCCAACCTTGGGGAGACTAGTGGAGCAAGCTAAAAGATGAATACTGCGCAGTATCAAAGAAATCTGATCAAATTATTGAGAGACTTATTTCAGTACATACATGTTTCTCTGTTTTCTCCTTAAGGGCTCTTGGATACAGATGTTTTTGCATGCTTCATCTTCGGCCTACCTTCAAAAGAAAGAAACCAGAGAGTTTCCACTGAGAACTGATTTTGTGAAGTTTCAAGCCCCTCCTGGTATCAATGCAGAACAGCAACTGTACAGGCACCTGGTTTCCAATTCAGAGACTAAGAGTAGGGGGCTCCAGGAGGAAGCTCAAGCCCTTTCACCCAGGCTAACTCCACCACCCTGAGAACAGAGACTAAAGCTAGGATTCGATGACTCCACCTACTGCAAGAAAAGAAAACAGAGTTCTGAGAGACATTATTTTTTCTTACTTTTCTTTTTTTTTTTTTTTTGCTCTTCTCATCCATTCTCCTCTACACTTACCTCTCTGGCCCTCCCAACCACAACATTTAGGGTTAAAGCTAGGTGTATGGGATGTGGATGTTTCTTAAAAATTAATTTGCTCATCTGGCATGCACGGGACACTGGGTTCAATCCTTAGCACCACATAACAATTAAATAAAGATATTGTGTCAACCAAAAACTAAAAATAAATATAAAAATCTAGGTTTAGTACTTTGATTAAGTCTATGTTTTGGGTTAGTTTGAGGCTAGTTTTAAGGCTATGGCTAATATACAAAGTAGTGTTATGAATAGAGCTAACGATAGGGTCAGGTTTAGGGCTACATCTGGTGTTAGTGTTGAGTTTATGGTTATGATTATGTTTAGAGGTAGGTTTAATGTTAGGGTCAGAGTCGGGGTCCGGATTAGTTTTCAGGTTAGAGTTAGGACTAGAATTAGAGATAGGGTTAGGGCTAGGTGTAAGGTTAGGTTTTGGTTTAGGTTGAGTGATAGGGTTAAGGTTATGATTAGGTTTTGTTTTAGGGCTAGGGGTAAAGTTATGGATAGTTTTAGGATTAATGTTAGGATTAGGGCTATTGTTAGTGTGAGATTTAGGTTAGGTTTAGGGTTTGATTTAGAGTTAGGTTTAGATCTAGGTTTTGAGCTCTGTGTAAGGATAGGGTAGGATTAGGGGCTAAGTTTAGGGCAAGGTTTAGGGTGATGGTAAGGGATAGGGTTAAAACTAGGTATAAGGCTAGGGTGAAAATTTGAGTTAGTCTTAGGGCTAGGGTTAGGGTTGTGTTAGGGATAGGGCTAAATTAGGGCTGGGATTAAGACTAAGGTTAGTGTTTGTCCTTGGTTTAGTGCTAGGGTTAGTATTATGGTTAGGGTTAGGGTTAGGTTAAGGGATGGGATTATAGCTACTTTTAGGACTATGGTGAGGATAAGAATTAGGGTTATATTTAGGGACAGGTTTATGATTAATGTAAGGTTCGTGGCTAGGATGTGGGCTAAGGTTTGTGTTAGGATTAGGACTAGGATTAGAGCTGTGGCTAATTTCAGGTCTAGGGTTACAGTTAGAGAGAGTTTTAGGGTTAGGTTTGTAGCTAGGTCTATTGTAAATGTCAGGTTTCTTGTTGGGGTCTGGTTTAGAGCTATGGGTATTATTAGGGTCAGGGACAGGGTTAAGGGTTTTTATCAGATTAAGTTTCTGGTTTAAGGTTTGAGTAATCATTATGGTTAGGGATAAGTTAGTGATAGTTTTAGATTTAGAGTTCAGGTTAGGTGTAGGGTAATGGATAGGGTTAGGGTTAGGGATAAGATTAGGTTTTGGCCTAGGGTTAGTAGAAGCATTAGGGTGATCATTAGGGTAATGGATAGGGTTAGAGCTAGTGATAGTGCTAGTGTCATGCTTACGATTAGGTCTAGGGTTAGGCTTAGTTTTAGGGTTAGGGCTAAGGTTAGGTTTATGGTTAGCTTTAGGGTTAAAACTACAGTAGGGCTTGGGTTAGGGCTAGGTTTTTTAATAGGTTAGGGCTATGGCAAATGTAAGAAATTTGTTATGATTAGGGCTAGTTTTAGGGTTAATGTTAGAGCTAAGTATAGTTTTAGGGTTAGGTTTAGGGTTAGGGTGATGTTTATTTAGAGCTAGGGTTAGTGTTAGTGTTATGGTCAGTGTTCAGTTTAGTGTTATGGATAATGGAAAGCCAGAATTAGGACTAGGGTTAAGTCTAGGGGAAGGATTAGTCTTTTTCTTTAGGCTAAAGTTTATTGTTAGGGGTAGGGCTAGGTTTTTCTTTAGAGCTAGGGCTAGAGTTATGGATAGATTAGGATTAGGTTTAGGTCTAGCGCTACTTTTAGGGTTAGGTTTAGGTATAAGGTTACCATCAGGGTTAGTATTAGGGTTTAGTTTAGGGTTAGGTTCAGGTTTAGACCTATGATTAGTGTTAGGGTGAGAATAAGGGTCAGGGTTAGAGTTAGTGTTTGGTTTATGGTTTGGCATAGGTTAAGTGATAGGGTTAGAGCTAGGATTAGGACTAGGGTTTGGGTTAAAGATAGGTTTAGGGCTCGGATTAGGGCTAGTTTTTGTGTTAGGGTTAAGGCTAGGGTTAGAGCAATGACTAATGTAAGAACTATGGTATTTATGATTACTTTTAGGGTGATGCTTAGAGGTTAAACCTCTAGTGTTAGGATTATGTTTAAGGTTAGGCTGAAATTTAGAGCTAGTGTTAGTGTTAGTTTAATAGTCAGTGTCCCAGGTTTACTTTTAGGGTTAGGGTTAGGACTCAAATTAAGGCTAGGGTTAGTGTAAGGTTTTGTTTTAGGGTTACAGTGTTTTTTAGAGCTTTTGTGAGTGTTAGGATATGAGTCAGAGTTAGGGTTAGTATTAAGGTTAAGATTAGGACTCAAATTAGGGCTAGGTTAGGTCTAGGTGTAGTTTTAAGATTTGGTTTAAGTTAAGGTTTAGGGTTAGGGCTATTGCTCGGGTTTCTTTTACTTCAGGGGTTAGGGTAAGTGGTAGTTTTATGATTAGCATTAGGGCTAGGGCTAGAGTTAATTTTAGGCTTAGGCTTAGGCTTAGGGTTAGATTTAGAGTTTAGATTAGATCTAGGCTTAGGAGTAGGAATAAAGATTAGGCAATGCTTATGGCTAGGGTTTTGGCTAGAATTAGGGATAGGGTAGGATTACGGTAATGGATAGGGTTAGAAGTAAGGATAGGGCTAGCGTGAGAGTCAGAGTTAGTCTTAGAGCTAGGGTTAGGGTTACGGTAAGCAAAATGGTTAAATTAGGGCTAGAATTAGGGCTAGGGTTAGTGTTCACCTTAGGCCTAGCATCAGGATTAGGGTTAGGTTTAAGTTTAGGGTAAGGAATGGCATTATACCTAGGTTTTGAAATAGAGTGGGGGTTAGAATTAGGGTTTGGGCTATGGTTAGGGTTAGAGTTATGATTAAGGCAAGGTTTGGTGCTAGGATGAGGGCTATGTTTTATTTTAGGGTTATGGCTAGGATTAGGGCTAGGGCTAATATCAGATTTAGGGTTATGGTTAAAGATAGTTTTAAGGTTAGGTTTATGGCTACATGTAATGTAAGGGATAGATTTAGGGTTAGGGTCAGGTTTAGAGCTATGGGTATTATTAGGGTCAAGTTCTGGGTTAGAAGTTTGGGATAGGTTAAGTTTTAAAGTTAGGGCTCGGATTAGCATTATGGTTAGTGTTAGTGTAATGATAGGGTGAGGTTTAGGGTTTGAGTTTAGTGTAGAATAATACATGGGTTTAGGATTAGGGATAGAGTTAGGTTTAGGCTTAGGGTTATGGTTAAGGCAATGGATAGGGGTAGAGCTAGGGTTAGGGCTTAGCTTGTAGTTTTGATTAGGGTGAGGATTAGGATTAGGGTTAGTGTTAAAATTCGGGTTAGGGCTTGGATTAGGGCTAGGTTTGGGGTTAAGTTAGTGCTAGGGTTAGGTGTAGGGCTAATGTAAGTACCAGGGTTACAGTTATGGTAAATTTAGAGTTAGGGTTAGTGGTAAATCTAGTGTTGGGTTTAGGGTTAGGGTTTTGGTGATATTTAGACTAGGGTAAGTATTATGGACAGAGTCAGGTTCAGTGTGAGTTCTAGTTTTCAGCTTAAAACTAGAATTAATGCTAAGGTTAGGTTTGGGATTAGGGTTTGCTTTAGGTTAAGGGATAGGGTTAGGGCTATGGCTCCCTTTTGCTTTAGAGCTAGGGTATAAGTTAGATTTAGGGTTAGGGTTAGGATTTATTTAGAGTTAAATTTATATCTAGGTTAGGGCTAGAACTAATGATAGGGCTATAGTTAGGGCTAGGGTTAGGGCTAGGATTAGGGTTGTGGTAAGGGATAGGGTTAAAACTAGGGATGCGGCTAGATTAAGATTTGGATTTAGTCTTAGGGCTAGGGTCAGGAATAGGACTAAATTAGGACTAAGTTTAGAGCTAGGGTTAGTTTCTGGGTTAGGCCTACAGTTAGGTTTAGGGTTAGGATTAAGGATAGGTTTAGGGCTAGGATAAGGGCTGGTATTAGGATTAGGGCTAGGATTAGTGATATGTCTAATATCAGGTCTAAGCTTACGGTTGCAGATAATTTTAGGATTAGGGTTATGGCTAAGTCTAGTGTAAGGGTTATGTTTAGTCTAAAAGTCAGCTTTAGAGCTAGGATATTTATTAGGGTGACAGTTAGTTTTAGAGTTTGTTTGAGGTTAGGGTTTAAGGTTAGGGCTTGAATAAGCACTAGGGTGTGGGTTAGGGTAATGGTAGGGTTTGGTTTAGTGTTTACATTTGGTTTAGGGTAATTGAAAGGATTAGGGTTATTGATAGGGTTAAGGTTAAGCCTACGTTCGCATTAGGGTAAGAGTTATGTTTAGTATAATGGATAGGATTAGAGCTAAGTTTAGGGCTAGGTTTATTTTTAGGAATAGGGTTAAAACTAGGGTTAGGCTTATGTTTATGTTTACTGAAAGGGTTAGGTTTTGAGCTAGTGTTAGGGCCAGGGTGAGGGTTAGGTGTAGGGTTACTTCTTGTGATAAGATTATAGTACTCATAGGGTTAGGATTAGGATTAAGGCTAGTGACATCATTAGGGATAGGGTTAGGGTTAGGGTAATATATACGATTAGATGTAGATTTGGGCTATTTTTAACTTTAGATTTAGGTTTAGGCTTAGAGTTAGGGCTATGGTTATGTTTAGGTTTATATTAAGGGTTAGGTTTGAGGTAGGTTTAGGTCTATGGTAATTTTGAGGTTTAAGGTTAGGTCTAGGGTTAGTTTTCCAATTAGGTTTAGGTTTAGCATTAAGCCGAGGATTATCAGTAAGGTTAGGTTTAAGTTTAGAGTAATGGGTAGGTTTAGAGCTAGGTTTAGGGCTAGGGTTAAGGTTAGGGTTAAGGTAGGATTAGGGTTAGATTGAGGGATAGATATAGGTTCATGTTTAGAGTAACCTTTAGGCCTTGAACTAGGATTAGGTCTAAGGCAAGAGTTAGGTTAGGGTTAGGGCTAGGGTTAGGATTAGGGTTATGCATAAAGGCTTGATTTAGGCCTAGGATTAGCTCTAGGTTTTGTGATAGGTTTAGGCTTAGGGTTGGAGCTATGGGTAATGTAAGAGCTAGGGTTATGTTGAGGGCTAGTTTTTAGGGTTATGGCTAGGTGTAGTGTTATGTCTAGATTTTCGTGTAGAGTCAGATTTAGAGATAGGTTTACTCTAAAGGCAGGGTCAGTGTTTGGATTAGAGTTAGTGTTAGGGTTACAGCCAGAATTAGGACTATGTTTACCTCTAGGGTTAGGGTTAGTGTTTGATTTAGCTTAAGGATTATTGTTAGGGCTAGAGCTAAGTTTATGGTTAGGTCTAGGGCTAGAGATAAGGCTAAATATAGGATTTGGTTTAGGTCTGTGGCTAGTGTTAGGTTTGGTCAAGTGTTAGGTTCAGTTTTAGACCTAGGGTTAGTGTTAGGGTCAATATAAGGGTCAGGGTTAATGTTAGGGTTTGGTATAGGGATAGAGCTAGAATAAGGGACAGGGTTAGTACTCTTAATAGGATTAAGGTTTTGGTTAGCCTAAGGATTAGAGATAGGTCTAGGGTTACCATTAGCGTTAGGGTTTTTCTTAGGTTACGGGATAGCCTTAGAGATAGGGTTAATGCTAAACTTAGGGTTAGGATTAGGATTAGGATTAGGATTAAATATAAGTTTAGAGCCCGGATTATGGCTAGTTTTTGTGTTAGGTTTAGGACAAGGTTTGGGCATTGGCTAATGTAAGAGCCAGGGTTACAATTTGGGTTAGTTTTAGGTTTAGAGATAGGGGTAGGTCTTGTGTTATGTTAAGGTTTAAGGTCAGGGTAATATGTAGAGCTAGGGTTATTGTTAGGATATAAGTAAGCATCAGGGTTAGTTTTAGAGTTAGGGCTAGGACTCAAGTAAGGGCTAGAGTTACTGTTAGTGTTTGGTTTAAGGTGAGGGCAGTGCTTAGAGCTAGGGTGACTGTTAGGATATCAGTCAGTGTTAGCTTTAAGGTTAGGGTTATGACTTGAATTAGGGATAGAGTTACTGTTGGGATTTGCTTTAAGTTTAGGGTGGTCTTTAGAGCTAGGGTCAGTGTTAGGATATGAGTCAGGGTCAGGGTAAGATTTAAGGTTAGGGTTAGGACTTTAATTAGGGCTAGGGTTACATCTAGGTATTGTGTTATTGTTTTGTTTAAGTTAAGGTTTAGGGTTAGGGCTGTTGCTCAGTTTTGTTTTAGTCCTAGGTTTAGGGTTTGGGCTAGTTATAAGATTAGCATTAGGGTTAGGGCTAGTTTAAGTATTAGGCTTAGGCTTTGGGTTAGAGTTAGATTTGGATTTAGTGTTAGATCTAGGATTAGGGCTATGTCTAACTAGAGGGCAAGGGTTAGGGCTAGGGTTATGGTTACGGTAACAGATACGGTTAGAACTAGGGCTAGGGCTAGGGTGAGAGTTAGAGTTAGTCTTAGGCCCAGGGTTTTGGTTAGTTTTAGGAATAGGACTAAATTAGGGCTAGGATTAGGGCTAGGGTTAGTGTTAAGCTTAGGCCTAGTGTTAGGGCTAGGGTTATAGTTAATTTTAGGGTAAGGTATGGTATTATAGCTAGGTTTAGAGGTAGGATGAGCATTAGAATTAGGGTTAGGGCTAGGATTAGCTTTAGGATTGTGACTAAGGCTAGGTTGAAGGGTAGGATGAGGGCTAGGGCTTGTTGTAGGTTTAGGTCTTGAATTAGGGCTAGGGCTAATGTCAGGTCTAGTGTTACAGTTTTGGTTAGATTTAGGGTTAGGGTTGTGTCTATTGTAAGTGTTAGGCTTAGGGTCAGGGTCAGTTTTATAGCTAGGTGTAATTTTAGGGTCAGGATCAGAATTAGGGTTTGTTTTAGGTTCAGGTTTAGGGATCGGGCTCAAATGAGCATTAGGTTTAGGGTTAGAGTTAGGTTTATGTAATTGATTGGGTTAGGTTTAGGTTTCAGGATAGGTTTTGGGCAATGGAGAGCTTTAGGGCTATTGTTTTCATTAAGGTTAGTATTAGGTTTAGGGTAACAGATTGGAGTAGATTTAAGGTTAGCATTATTGTTAAGGTTAGGTTTAGTTTTAAGTGTAGTTTTAGGGTTAGGTTGACTGTTGGTTTTAATATAAAAGTTAGGGTTCAAGTTAGTGTTAAGGCTATGGCAACATTTAGGTTTAGGGTTAGGTCTAGGATTAGGTTTATGATTTTGGTTAGGGTTTGTTTATGAAGAGGATTATCATTAGGGTTAGGGTTAGATTAAGGGTAATTCCTTGGGTTAGAGCTTGTGTTAAGTCTAGGTTTAATGTTAGGATTAGGACTACGGTTAGTGTTATGGTTAGGGAGAGTGGTACGTTTATGTTTAGGCTAAGGGTTAAGCTTTGAGCTAGGGTTCGGACTAAGGTTAGGGTTACTGTTAGGTTTAGGACTAGGGTTAGGTTTAGAGTGAGGGTTATGCCTATGGTAGGTTTAGGTCTTGATTAGGGTTAGGGTTATTTAAGTTTTGTGTTAGCATTAGGCCTAGGGTTAGTGGTATGTGAAATGTAAGATCTAGGGTTCTGATTAGAGCTAGTTTTAGGGTTAGGGTTATGGCTAGGTTTACTGTTAGGTTTAGGTGTTGGGTTAGGGTCAGGTTTAGAGCTAGGTTTAATGTTAGTGTCAGGGCCAGTGTTCAGGTTAAAGTTAGGATTAGGGTGAAAGCCAGAATAGGACTAGGGTTAGGTCTAGTGGTAGGGTTAGTGTTTGGTTTAGGTTAAGGTTTACTGTTAGAGCTAGGGCTAAGTTTTTTTTTTTTAGTTCAAGGGCTAGAGTAATGGCTAGATTTAGGATTAGGTTTATGTCTAGGGCTAGTGTTAGGGTTAGGTTTAGTTATAAGTTTACTGGTAGGGCTAGTTTCAGGTTTCGGTTTCGGTTTAGGGTCAGGTTTAGACCTATAATCAGTGTTAGGGTCAGAATGAGGGTGAAGGTCATGGTAAGGTTTTGGGTTACGGTTATGGCTAGAATGAGAGCTAGTTTTAAGACTAGTAATAGGGTTATTGTTTGGGTTTGAGAAAGGATTAGGATTAGGACTAGAGTTAGCATTATGTATAGGGTTTGGCTTAGGGGAATGGATAGGATTAGAGCTAGGGTTAGGGATAGGATTAGGGTTAGATTTAGGGCTAGTTTTATGGTTATTGTAGGGTTAAATCTAGTATTGTGGCTTGGATTAGGGCTATTTTTGTGTTACATTTAGGGCTAGGGTTTGCCTAAGGCCAATGTAAGAACTAGGGTTATGACTAGGGTTAGTTTTAATGTTAGGGTTTTAGGTAGGTTTAGTGTTAGCATTAGTTTTAGGGTTAGGGTGATATTTAGAGCTAGGTTTTGTGTTTGGATATTAGTCAGGGTGAGAGTTAGTTTTAGACCTAGGACTCGAATTAGAGCTCAGGTTATGGCTAGTTATGGGTTAGTGTTTGGTTTAGGTTAAGGTTTAGGGTTAGCGCAATGGCTCAGTTTTGTTTTAGGGCTAGGGCTTGTATTAGGGCTAGTTTTATAATTAGCAATAGTGATAGAGCTAGTTGTAAAATGAGGTTTATGCTTAAGATTAGGGTTAGATTTAGAGTATTGGTTAGATCTAGGGTTAGGACTATGGCTAGGGTTAGGGCTAAGGTCAGAGATATTTTGAGGGTTACAGTAATGAATAGGGTTATAAATAGAAAGAGGGCTAGGGAGTGAGTTAGAGTTAATCTTAGGACTAGGGTTAGGGGTAAGGTTAAGTTTAGCGTTCAAATAGGGCCAGGATTAGCACTTTGATTATTGTTAGGGTGAGGCCTATGATTAGGGCTAGGGTAAAGATAGTTTTAGGGGAAGGGATGGGGTTATATAGCTAGGTTCAATGCTAGGGCACGGTTATATTTAGGGATAGGGATAGAGTGAAGATTCGGGTTAGGATTAAGTCTAGGTTTAGGGCTAGGATGAGGGCTAGGGTTTATGTTAGAGTTAGGGCTAGGATTAGGGCTAAGGATAATGTAAGGTCTAGGGTTATGGTTAGGAATAGGTTAGGGATTGGTTTATGCCTAGGTTTAGTGTAAGGGTTAGGTTTAGTGTAGATGTAGAGGTCAGGTAGAGAGCTAGGTTATTTTTAGGGTCAGAGTCTGAGTTAGGGATTGGTTTGGGTTAAGGTTTATGGTTACAGCTCAAATTAGCATTAGTGTTAGGGTGAGGGTTAGAGTAATGGATAGAGTTAGGTTTACAGTTCAGGTTAAGTTTAGAGTAATGTATAGGGTTAGTGTTAGGGATAGAGTTAGGGTTTGGTCTAGGGTTAGCATTTCATTTAGTCTTATGTTTAGAGTAATGATTAGGTTTAGTGCTAGTGTTAGGGCTTAGGTTAAGGTTAGGATTAGGGCTTGGGTTTGGGTTACTCCTAGGGCTAGTGTTAGGGTTAGGGTTAGGGTAAATGTTAGGGTTTGAGCTAGTGTTAGGGCTAGGGTGTGAATTAGGTTTAGAATCAGGGTTACAGTTAGGATTAGGATTAGATTTAGGGTTAGGGTTATGGCTAGGATTAGCATCAGGGTTAACATTATGTTTAAGATAATGGATAAAGTTAGAGCTAGGATTTGGGCTATGGTTACTGTTAGGATTAGGGATAAGGATAGGGTTACGGTTAGAGCTAGGGTTTTGTTTAGAGTAAGGGTTAAAGTTTGGGCTAGGATTAGGGCTAGTGCAAGAATTAGGATTAGGATTTGTGCTAGGGTTAGCGTTAAGGTTATGCTTAGGTCTAGATTTAGTGCTTGTATTAGAGCTAGGCTTTGTGTATGATTTATGGCTAGTGTTCGGGCTATGGGTAATGTAAGAGCTAGGTTTATGGTTATGGCTAGATTTTTTGGTTAGAGTATAAATATATATAGTGTTAGGTTTAACTTTTGATTTAGGATAAGGTTTAGAGCTAGGGTTTGTTTTAGAGTAAGCGTCAGTGTTTGGGTTAGCATTGGGTTTATGGTTAGGACCAGAATTAGAACTTGGGTTAGGCCTAGGGGTCCGTTTAGTCTTTGATTTAGGTTAATGGTTATTTTAGGGATATGGCTAGGTTTTTGTTTAGGACTAGGGGTACAGTTATGGCTATATTTAGGATTTAGTTTACATCTAGTTCTAGTGTTATGGTTAGTTTTAGGTATAGGTTCACTGGTAGGGCTAGTGTTAGTGTTCAGTTTACTTTTAAAGTCAGACTTTGACCTAGGTTTAGTGTTAGAGTAAGAATAAAAGTAAGGTTTAGGCTTAGGCTTCAGGTTAGGGTTAACGATAGAATGAGGGCTAGGGTTAGGCTAGTAATAGAGTTAGGTTTTGTGGAAAGCTAAGGATTAGGGTTAGAACTAGGGTAGCATTATGGTGAGAGTTTGGCTTAGGGTAAGGAATAGGTTTAGAGCTAGGATTTGGGTTAGTGTTAGGGTTAGGGTTAGGGTTAAACCTAGGGTTGAGGCTCAGATTAGTTCTAGGTTTTCTGTTAGTATGAAGGCGATGGCTAATGTAATAACTAGCTTTATGGTTAGGGATAGTTTTAGGGTTAGGATTAGGGCAAGGTGTAGTGTTTGGAGTAGGTTTAGGGTTAGGGTGAATTTTACAGGTAGGGTTAGTTTTAGGGTCAGAATCAGGGTCAGTATTAGTTGTACAGATAGTGTTATGACTATGTGTAGCATTAGGATTTGGTTTAGGTAAAGGGTTAGGATTAGGCCTATAGCTCAGTTTTGTTTGTTTGCTATGGCTAAGGTTAGGTCTAGTTTTTAACTTAGAATTAGGGTTAGGGCTAGTGTTAGTGTGGGATTTAGGTTTAGAGTTAGAGTTAGATTTAGAGTTAGGGTTAGTTCTAGGTTTAGGACCATGACTAGCTTTAGAACTAATTTTAGGTCTAGTGTTAGGGTTAGGCAATAAATAAGGTTGGTACTAGAAATAGGTCTGGGGCTAGAGTTAGGGTTAATCTTAGGGCTAGGGTTAGAGTTCGGGTTTCAGTTAGCAAAAAAATTAGGGATAGTATTAGAGCTATGGTTACTGTTAGGATTAGGCCTAGAGTTAGGGCTAGGTTTAATGTTAGTGATAGTGTTAGGTTTAGGGTTAGGGAAAAGAATGTGGTTATACCTAGGTTCAGAACTAGGGCGAGGGTTGAAATTAGGGTTTGGGCTAGGGTTAAGGGTTCAGGATAGGGTTAAGGCTAGGTTTAGGGCTAGGATGAGGGCTCTGCTTTATGTTAGGTATTAGGCAAGAAATAGGTTGTGTGCTAATGTCAGATCTAGTGTTGCAGTTAGGGATAATGTTCGTGTTAGTTTTATGTCTAGGTCTACTTTAAGGGTTATGTTTAGGGTAAAAGTCAGGTTTAGAGCTAGGTGTGTTATTAGAGTCAGTGTCTTGTTTAGAGTTTGTGTTAGGTTTTGGTTTAGTTTTAGGGCTCAAATTAGCATTAGGGTTAAGGTTATGGTTAGAGTTAGAGTAATTAGGGTTAGGTTTAGTTTTCAGCTTAGGTTTAGTTAAGAATAAGGTTAGTGTTAGCATTAAGTTTAGGGTTAGACCTAATGGTTAGGGTTAGATTTAGATTTAGGACTAGGGTTAGTGTTAGGTTTAGAGTAACTGTTAGGGTTTGAGCTTAGTTTAGGACTACAGCAAGGGTTAGGTTTAGGGTTAGGTATAGGGTTAGGTTTACAGTTAGGGATAGTTTAGGTTTAGGGTTAGGACTAGGGTTAAGTTTAAGTTAGGGTTAGGATAGGTTTAGGGTTAGGGCTAGCCTTATCATGACATTTATAGTTAGGGTTGGGGTAATGGGTGGGTTTAAAGATATGTTTAGAACTATGTTTGGGTGAGGCTTATGATAAGGGTAATGGATAGCTTAGGTCTAGGATTATGGTTAGGATTGGGACTAGGGTTAAGGTTAGGGTTAGGTCTAAGATTAGTGTTAGATTTATGTTTAGGGTAATGTTAGGGTTTGAGCTATGGTTAGGGCTAGGGCAACAGTTAGGTCTAGTTTTAGGATTATGGTTAAGCTTAGGACTAGGGTTATCATTAGAGTTAGGGTTATGTTTAGGGTAATTAATAGGATTAGAGCTTAATTTAATGCTAGGATTATGGTTAAGATTAAGTATAGGGTTAGGTTTAGGGTTAGGCCAGTTTAAAAGTTAGGGTTAGGTTTAGGGTAATGGTTAGGGCTACTGTTAGTGTTTTAATGAGGTGTTGGGCTATGTTTAGGGCTAGGTTTTGGGTTAGGTTAGGGGTAGGATTAAGGCTATGGCTAATGTAAAAACTAGAGTTATGATTAGGGCTACTTTTAGGGTTACAGTTAGTGCTAATTCTAATTTTAGGATTAGGTATACTTTTAGGGTAATGTTAGAGCTAGGTTAGTTTAATGTCAGAGTCAGGCTCAAGGTTAGTTTTAAGGTTAGGATAGGACTCGAATTAGGGCTAAGTTTAGGACTAGGTGTAGAGTTAGGTTGCCGGGCTTCTGCCCTAGCGGGGTCCAGGGAGTCCTGAAGGATGAGTGGCGTCGGCAAAAAGATGAGACAGGAGTCGTTCCGTTGGATCAATCTCCAGAGAGAGAGCTAATGTAGCTTTCTCTGGGTCATCTTTTTTTACAATTATTCTCATCATTATAGATTCAGAATACGTCATTGATTATATAATTTAAAACTTTTCCAGGACATGATATTTCCTTAACCATGATTTGGGGTACAAAAAATGTAACATTAATTTACATTTTTCCAGTATATGACCTTCAGTTATGTAATTATTAAAAGTACAGAATCATTAATAAAATATGTCATTAATTTACATTTTTCAGATTTTCCCAAGATTTACTATTTTCCCCAAGATATGCTATTTTCTTATTAACTAATGCTAAACTACATAACCAGACTCTAAGTCTCCTAACCAATCATAACCTAAAGTACACTTGTACTTTATTTATAATCTAAAATTCCCATCTAAAACCGTCCCCTTAAATCTTATATTTAAAACATCCTAAAGTTTATAAATCATTATTAAAACATATCAGAAACCTATACAACTAAAAACTTAAGAATTTCTAATCTTAAGAATCTAAATAAAATAATATTTCTAACATTATTCTAAAACTGTGTCTTATAAAGTTATTTTAATTAATTCCTAAATTTATTCTCATAAAACTGGTTGAGCTGCTTTCTCAAAGAGTTTCTTTGTTTCTCAATCAAGGTGCACTAGTTCTCATATCTTTATAATCTTTCTCAATAGAAAGTAAGTTCTAAACATCAATCCACTTTCCACCAATATTAACTATGCTCATCATATATCCCTACGTAAAGTAAGAAAGGGTTTATAAAAAGAGAAGAATATATATTTATATGATTTAACTTTCTTAAGTGTATAATATAACTTTCCTTAATCAAAAATTGAGACTGCATGTGGTGAACTTTGTAAAATAAGCATAATGATTAGATTTTCTAAGAGCCCGGAAATATGGGCTTGAGTTCTAGTTTATATAATCAATGTGGTGCCTAAAATTCTCATGACCTTTCAAAGGATTATTGTTGTCCATTATCAGGTTTGTCCACAATGTACTGAGATAGAAAAACAGCCTTCTACTTTGTCCTTGATATGCTGAGGGGTAGTAGAACAGCCTCCAAGGCATAAACTACCTGTTATGTTCTAGCCATCTGAAATTTAATTTGTTTGGCATTTAACATACTCATGCCTCCTGTTAGAAACATAAGCATAAAATGAAAAGTCCCAATTACATAAAAAAGGGTCTCATGGTTTCAGTTTCCCACCAACCAGCGTGGCTTTGCCAGCATTCATCCTCGCTGTGACCCTGTCAGGACAGTGAGTGGGGGATCACCTTCACCATTAGGTTTTGGTTTAGATTAAGGGTTAGGTTTAGGACTATGGCTCAGTTTTGGTTTAGGGCTTGGACTAGATTAGGGCCAGTTTTAGGATTAGTGTTAGTGTTAGGGCTAGTGTTAGTGTAAGGTTTAGGCTTAGGGTTAGGGTTGGACTTAGTATTATGTTTAGTTCTAGGTTTAGGGCTAGGGCTAGTGTTAGGGCTAAGGTTAGGGCAAGTGTTATGGTTATGGTAAGGGATAGGGTTAGATCTAGAAAAAGGGCTATGGTGAGAGTTAGAGTTAGTCTTAGTGCTAGTTGTAGGGTTAGGGCTAAATTAGGGCTAGGATCAGGTCTAGGATTAGTGTAAGGATTAAGTCTAGAGTTAGAATTAGGATTAGATTTGAGGGAATGGTTAGGATTATAGCAAGGTTCAGAACTAGGGCGAGGGATAAAATTATGGATAAGGCTTGAGTAAGGGTTTGGGTTAGGATCAAGGCTAGGTTTAGGGCTAGGATGAGGGCTAGCGTTTGTGTTAGGGTTATAGAAAAAATTAGAGCTTGGGCTAATATCATGTCTAGGGTTATGATTAGAAATAGTTTTTGGTTAAGATTTATGGCTAGGTCTAGTGTCAGAGTTAGGTTTAGGGTGAGGTAGAAGTTGATAGCTAGGGGTATTATAATAGTCAGAGTCACTTTTGCATTTGGGTTAGGTTGAGGTTTAGGTTTATGGCTCAAATTAGCATTAGGTTTGAGTTAGGTTTAGGGTAATGTATTAGGTTAGGTTTAGGCTTCAGTTTAGGTTTAGGGCTCAGATTAGGTGTAAGGTAATGCATAGGGTTAGGGTAAGGCCTAGAGTTAGCATTATGTTTATCATTATCATTAGGGTAATGGATAGGGTTAGAGCTAAGGTTAGGGCTATAGATATGTTTAGGATTAGGGCTAGATTTAGGATTAGGGTTAGGGTTAATTCAAGGGATAGGTTTAAGGTATGGGTTAGGGTTTGACCTAGGGATAGTGCTAAAGATAGGGATAGGTTTAGGATTAGGTCTAGGGTTAGGATTAGGATGATAATTAGGGTTAAGGTAATGGACAGGTTTAGCTTCTTAGGGCTATATCAATAGGAAACAAACAATAGAGATAGAACTTGGATCTACTTTATTAGGCCAAGTATCAAAGAGTAGCAAAAACCGTGTTACATTTAGAGTTCAAACTACATGCATCCATGTAGGAGAAAACAGAGTGAAACCTAAAAATTAAAACGGTTACTGCAAAGGAACTTTTTAACCTAGAAGAATAAAATTTGGCGAGCCAAGTGGGTTTGGTGTAGTGATCATTACCTGAAAGTATCATCAGGATTGGGCGAAAAAATGTTTGCTGAGATTTCAGGAAACTCGTTGTTTTTTGGAAGCTTGGATATCCCTTTCAATGAAAGTGATTTTCATCAGACTCTGCTGGGAGCTACATCAATAGGAAACAAAACATAGAGATAGAACTTGGAACTACTTTATTGTGCCAAGTTTCAAAGAGCTAGCAAAAATCGTGTTTGATTTAGAGTTCCATCTACATGCATCCATGTACGAGAAAACAGAGTGAAACCTAAAAATGAAAACGGTTACTACAAACGAACGGTTTAACCTAGAATAACGAAATTTTGTTGGCCAAGTGGGATTGGTGTAGTGATCTTTACCTGAAAGTATCATCAATATTGGGTTAAAAAAATGTTTGCTGTGATTGCAGGAAACTCGTAGTTTTTTGGAAGCTTGGCAACCCCTTTCAATGAAAGTGATTTTCCTCAGTCGTTGCTTGGTGCTACAACAATAGGAAACAAACCATAGAGATAGAACTTGGAACTACTTTATTGTGCCAAGTTTCAAAGAGCTAGCACAAACCCTGTTTGATTTAGAGTTCCAACTAAATGTATCCATATGGGAGAAAACAAAGTGAAACCTAAAAATGAAAACGTTTATTGCAAAAGAATGGTTTAACCTAGAAGAAAAAAATTTCGTGAGCCAAGTGGGATTCGTGTACTGATCATTACCTGAAAGTATCATCAAGATTGGGTGAAAAAATGTTTGCTGAGATTTCAGGAAACTCTTAGTTTTTTTAAGCTTGGCCACCCCTTTCAATGAAAATCATTTTCGACAGTCTCTGCTTTTGTCTACATCAAAAGGAAACAAACCATAGATATAGAACTGTAAGGGTCCGGCGAAACATTGGTGTAAGAGACAGTAAGAGACTGTCTTATGTAAATGTAGAAGGGTGGGTTTATTTGGAGACCAGTATGTTAGGGGGTTTTTTTATCGTAAAGAGAGATAGAGCCCTGAGAACAGTTTCAGCAGAGCTTATATATTTTTTTTGGAGAGGGCAGTGAGAGAAGTTACATTTTGTAGTTTGGCAGTTGGGAACAGTTTATTTTGGGAACAAGACAGTTTATAGTTAGGGATAGCACATTCTGAGAACAAGATTAGCAAACAATTCTTTAAATTTCAACAGTGTTTTGTTGAGCACATAGAGAAACGGAGTGACAAGTACCTTTTTTATTAACCTTTCATTTTTTACTTTTTTTGGGTTATTTTTAATCATAAAGTGATCATTGGTTGGTGTCACATTTCGTGTTTGTTAGTGGGGTATATTGTTGTCTGATTACCATAATTTTGATTTGTCCAATTTGGGCCTGGAGAAAGGAAATTACATGGTTCAGTAAATAGGGTCCTAATGTTAGTAACAATATAAGAATTATTAGAGGACTGGCCAAGGCTGATAAAAGTGTAGTTAACCAGGGAGACTGTGTGAACCAAGACTCATACTACCCTTTTTGAGTTTTTCTCTCTCTTTGACGTTTTTTAAGGCGTCTTTTTAGTTTACTTATTGATTTTTTCATAACTTTAGTATGGTCAGCATAAAAAAAACATTTTTCCCTTAATGTAGCATAAAGGTCCTCTTCTCTCAAGAAGAGGAGGTTTAACCCTAGTCTGTTTTGTAAAGCAACTTTAGAGAGAAAGGTTAAAGATTTCTGAAAAGCTGTGATGGAGGTTTTTAATATTTTTAATTTTTGGTTTATTGTTGTTTTTAATTGGGTCATTTGTTGTGTCCCATGGATCAGGGCAGTAGTCCCTGTGCCCACCCCTGCAGCAATTCCCATTCCTAATAAGATGGCTAAAGTGAGGGATACAGGTTTTTGGAGAAACCGGGTTGTATGTTTTTTTTTATTTGATCTTTAAATGAATCTGTGTTATGATAGAGCATTTTGGGAAATATTTGTATCATTATATAATAATTTATAGAGTTTTAAATATTTGGGCTGAAATGTAAGGAGTTAACCCTGTGTCATATGTCCATAAAGTTTTATTGTTAGGAGTAAGGTAACCCTGTGTGATGTCAATATTTTTTGTCTGGATACATAAGTGTTGTTTATTTTTAGGTGGAGACCCTATATATAAGCCTGCCCTGGTTACTTTTGGGAGGGTTAACTTAGGATTTTTACCGTAGTTACAGGAGGAATTTTGGTTTTTATTGTATAAGTTTTATTAATTGTTATCTCTTTATAATAAGGAGAAGCAGAGGAGAGACAGAGTCAACAAGATTGAGTGAGATTTAGTTGTGTGAAATTTAGCATAGTAAAGGCTTTTTTAATTAGCCTCTAGGGGAAGGGGTTGACTTTATTTTGAATTGGGGAAGTAAATGAAAGTGAAACTTGAGGAGTATGGGAAAGTGAAAGGTCCCTAGTAGGTTTAGGTTTGGGTGGTCTATGAAGCCTAATTTTTGGCTTGATGGGATTGGGTCCTATGGCCAAGGGATTTTTTTTTTCCAACCTGATAGTGAACCAAAGGCCAAAATTATATCTTGTGGTGTAAAATTGTATTTTATAGGTTTTTTTTTGAAAGTTATGTCCAGATATTTTCTTTTTCTTTTTTTTTTTTGGAGGTGAAGGTTATATTTGGGGTTTTGTATAGGTTATTTGTGTTACATGGAGTACGGTTAATTAGTTTAGAAGTTTTTATTTGAGGACTTTGTTTTAAATGGAAGACATTGTTTGGGATTTAATTTAATATTATTATTTTTTTTTACCCAAATCAGATTGTTAGGGGAGTCTGGGTTCCACCAGACAGCTCTTTTGTGTTTACATCCCCATGACTTATAAAAGAAGTCGGCTTTTTCCCCATATAGTCGTGACTGTTTGTGGTTTTGATTGTCCGCTGGGCAAACATAATAATTTAGGTTAGTCAACCTACATCTAACTTGTATGTCCCTACATCTATAATGTTTGTTTTTATTATCTATGATATGGAGGGGAATTAATGGAATTTTAGTGGGATTTTTTTTTATCAGGGATATCCCAATAGGAAAGACCTATAGCCAGCTAACAAATATCTGGGTGGAGAGATGGTCACTTCACTAGGTCCCTAAGGGGGCTGTGTGTGAGATAGATCATATTTTTTGTACAGTAGGATTTATGATTAGTCATCGTTGTTGAATGGGCTGATGACGATTAGGACTATTGATGGTCAAGGGGAGGATTTATAGTTTTATCCATATGGTGAATATGTAATTTGAGAGGGTTATCAGTTTTTTTTTTTTAATTTCCAGTTAGAGTCTGGACAGGGAGCAGGCTTGAGTTGAGAGGCATGGATCTAGGAGGTGATTCTGTTTACCTTTACTGTTGTAGGTGTTATTAGTAGTACCTGGTATGGTCTTTTCAGTGAGGTTTTAGGTTTTTTAGTGAGGTTTTAGGGATGACACCTGATGTTGTTTTATGTAGACGAAGTCTTTTATTTGATATTGGTGTGGGGTCCTTTTGTCCCCAGGTTAGTAGGCAGTGGTCAGTTGTTTTTATAGGTATCGTTGGGTTTTTTTAAGAGCTTTTAGTCTTTCAAGTAAGGGGGTGTGAAAGAAATTGTTAGGTTTTAGAGTTGGGGTTAGGTTTTCTATTGGAGGAGGGACATTATAGAAAATTTTATATGGGCTGAGGTTACACAAAGAAACAGAGGGAGTATTTCTTGTATGAAACAGTGTATAAGGTAGGAGCATAGTCCAATCTTTTATGTTGGTCTCTAAGCTTAATTTTGTCAAGGTCTTTTTAATGGTTTTATTTATTTTTTCTATCTGTCTTGAGTTCTGGGGTCTATAAGTGCAATGTAACTTCCAATTAATCCCCAGAGTCCTGGCTAACCCCTGACTTACTTAGGCCATGAATGTTGGTCCATTATCGGACCTTATTGCCTTAGGTAGGCCGTATTTTGGAAAAATATCTTTCAGGATTTTTTTTTTGACCATCATTTGTGTCGTTTCTTTTTTTGTGGGGAAGGCTTCAATCCATCTTGAAAATGTATCTATAAAGATTAGGAGATATTTAAGTTTATACCTTGTTGGCTTAATTTCAGTAAAGTCCACTTCCCAGAATTATCCTGGTTTGGTTCTTCGAAGGTGCCTTCCTATAGGAAGTTTGGAGGGGTAAGTATTAACCAATTGACAGACCCGATAGGCTTTTGTTACTCGTTTAGCTAATTTTTTTCGCTGTGAGCTGGTTAGTGGAAAATTCTGTTCTTGATCTTTTAGGAATGTCTGCAGTTTTTTTGAACCAAGGTGAGTGAGTTGATGTATATCCTTAACGTAGTGTAGGGCTTTCTGAAATTGCAAGTTGGGTTCAGTGTTGTCAAGGAGTTCAGTGTTAGTGTCCTCAGATGTTAAGTTGTTGGGGTGCTCCGATGTAAATCTCCTGACTCATATTTTCCCCGTATGGTAAGTGTTAACATGGTTACTCTGTTTAGAGCTGCCAATTTAGTCTCTTTATCTGTCCTCCTGTTTCCGACCGCTACAGGATCGTTTTTTTTCTGGTGTCCTGGACAGTGTACTATAGCTAGTTTTTTAGGGCTTCGTATTGTTGAGAGGAGGTGGAGGAATTTATTTTTGTTTTTTATTTTTTTTTCCGCCGAGGTTAATTGTCCCCTTTGATGGTAGATAGCCCTATGTATATGAGCGGTAGCGAAGGCATAGCGGCTATCTGTGTATATGGTGGCCTTTTTGTTTGTTGCCAGCTCTAATGCCTTCTTGAGGGCGATCAGCTCTGCCTTTTGAGCCAATGTTTCCTCTGGGAGGTTAGAGTACCAGATGACTTTAGTTTTGTTAATAATTGCTGCCCCAGCCTACCACTTATCGTCCTGGAGAAAGCTGCTGCCATCAGTGAACTACATGATTTCAGGGTGGGGCAGTGGCTGATCCTTTAAATCTCATCATACATTGGTTTCTTTTGTCAGTATATGTTGACAGTCATGAGTGATGGGTTCTGATGATTGTTTAGGTAGTAGTGTAGCCGGGTTAAGTGGGGCGGGGGCTCCCAATATTATTTTGTCTTTGTCAAGCAATAGGCTCTGATAGTGTGTTATTCTAGAGTTTGATAGCCATCTGTCAGGTGGCTGGTGGATGATGCTCTCTAGGACATAGGGGGCTATAACCGTTAGCTTCTGCCTCAGCGTTAACTTATCGGCATCTTTGATTAGTAGGGCCGCCGTTGCTATAGCTTTTAGGCAATGAGGCCATCCATTAGCCATTGGGTCCAGCTTTTTTGATAAGTAGGCAATAGGCCTTTTTTAAGGTCCTAAAGTTTGAGTAAGCATTTTTCGTGTTTTTTTTTTTTTTTCTCAATGTAGAGAGTAAAGGGTTTTTTTTTTTTTTTTTTTTTTTTTTTTTTTTTTTTTTTTTTTTTACATCTGGGAGTGTTAAGGCCAGAGCAGATAGCAGCATTCTTTTGATATTATCAAAAGTTTGTTGGTGTTTAGGGTTCCATTGGAATTGGGCATTTCCCTTTAACAACAGGTATAAAGGAGCAGCTAATGTTGCAAACCCAGGTATCCATAACCTGTAAAAGCCAGCAGCCCCAAGAAACTCTCTAAGTTGTCTCTTATTAGATTGGGGTGGTATCTGCACAACAGTTTGTTTTCTGGGCTCAGTGAGCCATTGTTTATCGCCCCTAAGGGAATAGCCAGGAAGATTACTTCCTCTTGGTAAATTTGGGCCTTTTTGACAGAAGCTCTATACCCAAGTTGAGCAAGCTCAGATAGTAGTGTTTGGGTCCCAGACTCACAGTTTTTTTGGTGTCTGCTGCCAGTAGTAGGTCATCCATATATTGGAGTAGAGTGACTTTAGGGTGTATGGTTTTGAAGTTATTGAGATTTCTGTGGAGGGCTTTATCAAAAAGAGTGGGGGAGTTCTTGAATCCTTGTGAAAGTCTGGTCCAAATTAGTTGACCAGATGTTCCAGTTTTGGGGTCTATCTACTTGAAAGTAAACAGCAATTGACTATCTTTATGTAGAGGCAAGCAAAAGAAACCATCTTTTAAGTCCAGGACAGTATACAATTTTTGTTCGGGTTAAGGGTGTTAAGCAGATTGTACAGATTAGGTATTGTGGGGTGAATGTCCTGTACTCTGTTATTGATCTCTCTTAAGTCTTGAACAGGGCGATAGTCCCCGGTTCTCGGCTTTTTTACTGGTAGTAGGGGAGTGTTTTAGGTCGACTGATAGGGCCTTAGGACACTTAAGGCCAGATATTTTTGAATATGCGGCCTTATTCCGTCTTTAGTTTTTTTTGCTCAGAGGATATTGTTTAATATTAATTGGGGAGGCTGAGGTTTTTAATTCCACCATTATCGGAGGTTGTTTTACAGTTAGGCTTAACCTAGCAGTTTTTGCCCAGGCATCTGGGTAATCTGTTATCCATTTTTGGGGTAGCTTGCCTGTTTTATCAGTCTTGGGGAGTGTGAAAAGTTTGATGTTTATCTTTTATTGACATAGTTAAAGCCATGACTATAGGAGTTTTTACTGAAGGATTTAGAAATTTCATTTGGGGGCCTTTAGGGTTAAAAGTTATTTTGGCCCGGAGTTTGGTGAGCAGATTTCTGCCCATCAATGGTGCTGGGCATTCTGGGATCACTAGGAAGGAGTGATGGATTTTTTCTTTTTCCAGGTCTATGGTCTTCTTAGTTGTCCAAGCCCGATATTACTGTTGTTAGCCCTTTGAATTAGAGACCTTTTAGTTGATAGAGGGCCCAATGGGGCCTTAAGGGCTGAGTATACTGTCCCTGTATCCACTTTAAAGTTTATTGGGGTCCCCTCCACTTTAAAAGTTACTTTGAGCTCGGGGAGGGGATCCGAGCCCCGACTTTTTTAGTCATCCTCCAGAGTTAAAATGGCTGGTTGGCGTGGCTGTTTCTTTCTAGGGCACTCTTTGACCTAGTGTCTTTTTTTTCTACAGTAGGCACATTGATCTGAGGCCAGATGTGGCTTCTGGCGTGGGCTCAGGTATCCCTTTTGGTCTCCCTGTCTCCTAACTTCTGGCCTATTTGTTGTTGTGACTAGGACTTTAGTCAATGCCTTAGTCTGTCTTTTGCTTCTTTCATGCTCCCTTTGCTCCCTTTTTTTCTCTCTTTTCTCCCTTTCTTTTTCCCTCCTTTGTTCCTTCTCTTCCTCAGTTTCTCTCTTATAGTATACCTTCTCAGCTTCTCTGACTAAAACTCTCAAAGTCATATCTTGTAATCCATCTAAGTGTTGTAACTTTCTTTTAATATCCAGGGCAGCTTGCCCAATAAAGGTCATCATGACAGATGTTTTTTGATCCTCTGCCTGAGGATCAGAAGGAGTATATCTCCTATATGCCTCCATAATTTTCTCCAGAAACATAGAGGGTGATTCATTAGGCCCCTGAATAATTTCTCTTACTTTGGTGAAATTAGTTGGCCGTCTAGTAGCTGTTCGGAGACCCGCTATTAGAGCCCGGCGGTAAGTGGACAGATGTTCCTTAGCTTCAAAGGTGTTGGGGTCCCAGTTAGGTCGGTTCAAGGGGAAGTCAGCTTTGATTATGTTGGGAAGTTGTGTCGGTCGCCCATCTGGTCCGAGGATTTTTTTTTTGTTTTTAGGAGGATTCTCTCTTGTTTCTCTGTCATGAAGAGAGTACCTAAGAGTTGTTGGCAGTCATGCCAAGTAGGTTGGTGTGAAAACATCAATGACTCAATCAGACCTGTGAGTCTGGTGGGGTCCTCGGAAAAAGGGGGATTGTTATTTTTTTTTAGTTATATAGATCTGAAGAGGAGAAAGGCCAATACTGGTAGACTTGCATTTTTCCACCATGGTTATCTATTATCATTGGCCCATGAGGACAGAGGGGAAGTATCACGGGGGCTTTAGTATTTTTAATCATTTGCTACCAGTGAGTTTCTTTAGCCGGGCCAGCTTTCTCCAGGGGAGGAGGGTCTATGTGTACATCGGGGAAGTCATCTGAAGGGTGCTTGGCTTGTTTAACCTCTTTTAATGGTGGAGTAGCTGAGTCAGCAGCAGGGGAATTATGTAGAGGGTGTTGGGGGTTGGGGAATGGAGGCAGGGGATAAGGAAAGGGAGGAGAGTCCAGCAGAGTCAAATTTTGAGATTCAGGGAGAACAAAGGGTGGAGGAGAAGGTTTGAGAGATAGAATCGTAGGGGGAGCAAGAACAGGGACAAGAAAAGCCTTCATCCAAGGAGGAGGAGATTTACAAAGGTTTTGTCAAGTTAAGATATACGGCTGTTGATCTGGAAGGTTATGTGGCCCCGGCTGAAAAACAATATTTTTGACTTTTTGAATCAATGGGGAGTAGAAAGATCCTTTTGGAGGCTATTTAACTCCAAAGGTGGGCCATTCTGTGGCATAGAGAGTCTGCCAGGTCCGGTGATTTACTGAAAAAGAAAGATTTTGAGCCCTTATGTGGACTTTAGCCCAGTGATCAAGGGTCAGGGACAGACGCGGGGAATGACTCTGTCCCATAATGAAAGTTACTTGAATAAGGACAGGGACAATATAAACGTGACACTAACATGGACAATAAATAAATAAACAATAAACGTGTAACACAAGTTTAGAGGCAAAGATTAAAAGAGACAGTGAATTTAACTTGAGAGAAAGAATAGATGTCGGCAAGACCAGACGGTTTGGCAGCAGAATACAGATGACGGCATTTGGTCCCTCCCAGATGGGGGCACCACCGTTCCCCCCAGAGTCTTCCAAAGCGTCCCTTGAGGAGACATGGTCTGTGGCTTTAGGGACATGTTTATCTATTACCGCCAGGGGCAGCTCACGTTCTCCATTGACAACCACATTCTGCCAACCCAAAACCAGAAAACCAGAAAAATTAGAAGGCCCTGAGAGTTCACGCTCTTCAGCCCCAAACCAGAAGGCCCTGAGAGCTCACGCTCTTTAGCCCAAAACCAGAAGGCCCTGAGAGCTCATGCTCTTCAGCCCAAAACCAGAAGGCCCTGAGAGCTCACGCTCTACAGCCCAAAACCAGAAGGCCCTGAGAGTGCACGCTCTTCAGGCCAAAACCAAATTCTGAGCGATCGCAAAGGAAAAACAAGAAGGAGAAGAAGGAGGAGGAGGAGAAGAAAAAGAAGAAGATAAGGCACCTTACTTACCCCCCAAAGGAGTCTTGTTGAGGTCTCCCTGTCCAGCAATGCGCACTTCCCGGCCAATGCACCAAATGTAAGGGTCCGGCGAAACGTTTGAGTAAGAGATTGTTTTATGTAAAAGCAGGAGGGTGGGTTTATTTGGAGACCAGCATGCTAGACCTCTCTCTATAGCAAAGAGAGATAGAGCCCTGAGAACAGTTTGAGCAGAGCTTATATACTTTCCTTGGAGAGGGCAGTGAGAGAAGTTACATTTTGTAGTTTGGCAGTTGGGGACAGCTCATTCTGGGAACAAGATTAGCAGACAGTAAACAGTTAAATACAACACATTCTAAGAACAAGATAAGCAAACAGTTCTTAAAATTTCAACAGTGTTTTGTTAAGCATATAAAGAAACAGAGTAACAAGTACCTTTTTTACTAACCTTTCAGAACTTGGAACTACATTATTGTGCCAAGTTTCAAAGAGCTAGCACAAATCGTGTTTGATTTAGAGTTCCAACTACATGTATCCATATAAGAGAAAACAGAATGAAATCTAAAAATGAAAACTGTTACTGCAAACAAACGGTTTAACGTAGAAAAACGAAATTTTGTGAGCCACGTAGGATTGGTGTACTGATAATTACCTGAACGTATCCTCAAGAATGGTTGAAAAAATGTTTGCTGAGATTGCAGGAAACTCATAGTTTTTTGGAAGCTTGGCATCCCTTTCACTGAAAGTGATTTTTGTCAGTCACTGCTTAGGGCTACATCAATAGGAAAAACATAGAGATACAAATTGGAAATACTTTATTGGGTAGAGTTTCAAAGAGCTAGCACAAACCGTGTTTGATTTAGAGTTCAAACTACATGTATCCATATAGGAGCAAACAGAGTGAAATCTAAAAATGAAAACGGTTGCTGCAAAGGAACGGTTTAACCTAGAAGAACGAAATTTGGTGAGCCAAGTGGGATTGGAGTACTTATCATTACTGAAAATATCATCAATATTGGCTGAAAAAATGTTTGCTGAGATTTCAGGACACCCGTAGATTTTGGAAGCTTGGCAACCCCTTTCTGAAAGTGATTTTCCTCAGTCTCTGATTAGGGCTACATCCATAGGAAACCAAGCATAGAGAGAGAACTTGGAACTACTTTAATGTGCCAAGTTTCAAAGAGCTAGGACAAACCATGTTTGATTTAGATTTCCAAAAACATGTATCTATATACGAGAAAGCAGAGTTAAACCTGAAAATGAAAGCGGTTACTACAAACGAACAGTTGAACCTGGAAGAACGAAATTTGGTGAGCCAAATGGGATTGGTGTACTGATCATTGCCTGAAATTATCATCAAGATTGGGTGAAAAATTGTTTGCTGAGATTTCAAGAAACTCTTAGTTTTTTGAAGCTTGGCAACCCCTTTCAATGAAAGTGATTTTCGCCAGTCGCTGCTTAGGGTTACATCAATAGAAAACAAACCATAGAGATAGAACTCGGAACTACTTTATTGTGCCAAATTTCAAAAGCTAGCACAAACCGTGTTTGATTCAGTGTTCCAACTACATGTATCCATGTAGGAGAAAACAGAGTGAAACCTAAAAATGAAAATGGTCACTGCAAACGAACGGTTTACCCAAGAAGAACGAAATTTGGTGAGCCAAGTGGGAATGGTGTACTGATCATTACCTGAATGTATCATCAAGATTGGGTGAAAAAATGTTTGCTGAGATTTCAGGAAACTCGTACTTTTTTGGTAGCTTGGCAAACTCATTCAATGAAAGTGATTTTCTTCAGTCTCTTTTGGGACTACATCAATAGGGAACCAATCATAGAGATAGAAATGGGAACTACTTTATTGGATGAAGTTTCAAAGAGCTAGCACAAAACGTGTTTGATTTGGAGTTCCAAATACATGTATCAATATAGGAGAAAACAGAGTGAAATCTAAAAAAGAAAACAGTTACTGCAAACGAACGGTTTAAACAAGAAGAACGAATTTGATGAGTCAAGTGGGATTGGTGTCCTGATCATTACCTGAAAGTATCATCAAGATTGGGTGAAAAAATGTTTGCTGAGATTTCAGGAAACTCATAGTTTTTTGGAAGCTTGGCAACCCCTTTCAATGAAAGTGATTTTCAACAGTCTCTGCTGGGGGTACATAAATCGGAAACAAACCATACTGATAGAACTTGGAACTAATGTATTGTGCCAAGTTTCAAAGAGCTAGCACAAACCGTGTTTGATTTAGAGTTCCAACTACATGTATCCATATAGGAGAAAACAAAGGGAAAACTAAAAATGAAAACGGTTACTACAGGAAAACGATTCAAACTAGAAGAACGAAATTTGGTGGTCCAGTGGGATTGGTGTACTGATCATTACCTGAAAGTATCATCAAGATTGGGTGAAAAAAATTGTTGCTGAGATTCAGGAAAATCGTAGTTTTTTGGAAGCTTGGCAACCCCTTTCAATGAAAGGGATTTTTGCCAATCTCTGCTTGGGGCTACATCAATAGGAAACAAACCATAAAGATAGAACTTGGAACTACTTTGTTGTGCCAAGTTTCAAAGAGCTAGCACAAACCGTGTTTGATTTAGAGTTCCATCTACATGTATCCATATAGGAGAAAACAGAGTGAAACCTAAAAATGAAAACGGGTACTGCAAAGGGATATTTTAACCTAGAAGAATGAAATTTTGTGAGCCAAGTGGGATTCATGTACTGATCATGACCTGAAAGTTTCTTCAAGATTGAGTGAAAAAATATTTGGTGAGATTTCAGGAAACTCATAGTTTTTTGGAATCTTGGCAACCCCTTTCAATGAAAGTGATTTTCATCAGTCTCTGCTTGAGGCTACATCAATAGGAAACAAAGCACAGAGATAGAACTTGGAACTACTTTATTGTGCCAAGTTTCAAAGAGCTAGCACAAACCGTGTTTGATTTAGAGTTCCAAATGCATGTATCCATATAGGAGAAAACAGAGTAAAACCTAAAAATTAAAACGTTTACTGCAAAGAATGGTTTAACCTAGAAGAACAAAATTTGGTGAGCCAAGTGGGATTGGTGTACTGATCATTACCTGAAAGTATCATCAAGATTGGGTGAAAAAATGTTGGCTGAGATTTCAGGAAACTCGTAGTTTTGGGGAAGCTTGGCAACCCCTTTCAATGGAAGTGATTTTCGCCAGACTCTGCATAGGGCTACATCAATAGGAAACAAACCATAGAGATAGAACTTGGAACTACTTTATTGTGCCAAGATTCAAAGAGCTAGCACAAACCGTGTTTGATTTAGATTTCCAAATGCATGTATCCATATAGGAGAAAACAGAGTGAAACCTAAAATTGAAAACGTTTACTGCAAAGAATGGTTTAACCTAGAAGAACGAAATTTGGTGAGCCAAGTGGGATTGGTGTTCTAATCATTACCTGAAAGTATCATCAAGATTGGGTGAAAAAAGTTTGGTGAAATTTCAGGAAACTCTTAGTTTGTTTTAAGGTTTGCAACCCTTTATAATGAAAGAGATTTTCGCCAGTCTCTGCTTAGGGCTACATCAATAGGAAACAAAGCATAGAGATAGAACTTGGAACTACTTTATTGTGCTAAGTTTCAAAGAGCTAGCACAAACCGTGTTTGATTTAGAGTTCCAACTACAAGTATCCATATGGGAGAAAACAGAGTGAAACCTATAAAAGGTAACGGTTACTGCAAACGAACAGTTTAACCTAGAAGAACGAAATTTGGTTAGCCATGTGAGACTGGTGTACTGATCACTACCTGAGTATCATCAAGATTGGGTGAAAAAATGTTTGCTGAGATTTCAGGGAACTATTAGTTTTTTGGAAGCTTGGCAACCGCTTTCAATGAAAGTGATTTTCGGCAGTCTCTGCTTGGAGCTACAGCAATAATAAACAAACCATAGAGATAGAACTTGGAAGTACATTATTCTTTCAAGTTTAAAGAGCTAGCTAAAACCGATTTTGATTTTGTGTTCCAATTACATGTATCCATGTAGGCGAAAAGAGAGTGAAACCTGAAAATGAAAACGGTTGCTGCAAAAGAGCTGTTTAACCTAGAAGAAAGAAACTTGATGAGCCAAGTGGGATTGGAGTACTGATCATTACCTGAAAGTATCATCAAGATTGGGTGAAAAATTGTTAGCTCAGATTTCAGGAATCTCGTAGTTTTTTGGAAGCTTGTCAACCCCTGTCAATGAAAGTGATTTTCTCCAATCTCTCCTGGGGGCTACATCAATAGGAAACAAACCATATAGACTGGAACTACTTTATTATGCCAAGTTCAGAGAGGTAGCACAAACCGTGATTGATTTAGAGTTCCAACTACATGCATCCATATAGGAGAAAATAGAGTGAAACCTAAAAATGAAAACGGTTACTGCAAACGAACGTTTTAATATAGAAGAACAAAATTTGGTAAGCCAAGTGGGATTGGTGTACTGATCATTACCTGAAAGTATCATGAAGTTTGGGTGAAAAAATATTTGCTGAGATTTCAGGAAACTCGTTGTTTTTTGGGAGCTTGGCAACCCCTTTCAATGAAAGTGATTTCGCCAGTCTCTTCTTAGGACTACACGAATAGGAAACAAAAATAGAGATAGAACTTGGAACTACTTTATTGTGTCAAGCATCAAAGAGCTAGCACAAACCGTGTTTGATTTAGAGTTCCAACAACATGTATCCATATAGGAGAAAACTGAGTGAAACCTAAAAATGAAAACTGTTAGTGCAAACGAACGGTTTAAACTAGAAGAACGAAATTTTGTGAGCCATGTGGGATTGGAGTACTGATCATTACCTGATTGTATCCTGAAGATTGGGTGAAAAAATGTTTGCTGGGATTTCAGGAAACTCGTAGTTTTTTGGTAGCTTGGCAAACTCTTTCAATGAAAGTGATTTTCTTCAGGCTCTTTAGAGACTACATCAATAGGGAAAAAATTATAGAGATAGAAATGGGAACTACTTTATTGGATGAAGTTTCAAAGAGCTAGCACAAACCGTGTTTGATTTGGAGTTCCAAATACATGTATCCGTATAGGAGAAAACTGAGTGAAATCTAAAAATGAAAACGGTTACTGCAAACGAACGGTTTAACCAAGAAGAACGAATTTGATGATTCAAGTGGGATTGGTGTCCTGAACATTACCTGAAAGTATCATCAAGATTGGGTGAAAAAATGTTTGCTGAGATTTCAGGAAACTCGTAGTTTTTTGGAAGCTTGGCAACCCCTTTCAATGAAAGTGATTTTCAACAGTCTCTGCTGGGGGTACATAAATCGGAAACAAACCATAGTGATAGAACTTGGAACTACTTTATTGTGCCAAGTTTCAAAGAGCTAGCACAAACGGTTTGATTTAGAGATCCAACTATATGTATCCATAAAGGAGAAAACAAAGTGAAAACTAAAAATGAAAACGGTTACTACAAAAAAAAACGATTCAACCTAGAAGAACGAAATTTGTTAGTCCAGTGGGATTGGTGTACTGATCATTACCTGAAAGTATCATCAAGATTGGGTGAAAAAAATTTTTGCTGAGATTAAGGAAAATCGTAGTTTTTTGGAAGCTTGGCAACCCCTTTCAATGAAAGGGATTTTTGCCAATCTCTGCTTGGGGCTACATCAATAAGAAACAAACCATAAAGATAGAACTTGCAACTACATTGTTTTGCCAAGTTTCAAAGATCTAGCACAAACCGTGTTTGATTTAGAGTTCCATCTACATGTATCCATATAGGAGAAAACAGAGTGAAACCTAAAAATGAAAACTGGTACTGCAAAGGGATATTTTAACCTAGAAGAATGAAATTTTGTGAGCCAAGTGGGATTGGTGTACTGATCATTACCTGAAATTATCATCAAGATAGGGTGAAAAAATGTTTGCTGAGATTTCAGGAAACTCGTAGATTTTTATAAGCTTGGCAACCCCTGTCAATGAAAGTGATTTTCTTCAATCTCTGCTTGGGGCTACATCAATAGGAAAGAAACCATAGAGATAGAACTTCGAACTACTTTATTGTGCCAAGGTTCAAGGAGCTATCACAAAAAGTATTTGATTTAGAGTTACAAATATATGTATCCAGATAGGAGAAAACAGAGTGAAACCTAAAAATGAAAACAGTTACTGCAAACGAATGTTTTAACTTAGAGTAACGAATATTGGTGAGACAAGTCGGATTGGTGTGCTGATCATTACCTGAATGTATCAAGATTGCGTGAAAAAATGTTTCCTGAGATTTCAGGAACATCATAGTTTTTTGGAAGTTTGTCCACAACTTTAAATGAAAGTGATTTCCACCAGTCTCTGCTTTTGGCTATATCAAAAGGAAAAAAACAATAGAAATAGAACTTTGAACTGCTTTATTGTGCCAAGTTTCAAAGAGGTAGGACAAACCCTTTTTGATTTAGTGTTCCAACTACAAGTATCCATATGGGAGAAAACAGAGTGAAACCTAAAAAAGATAATGGTTACTGCAATCGAACGGTTTAACCTAATAGAACGAAATTTGGTTAGCCAAGTGAGATTGGTGTACTGATCACTACCTGAAAGAATCATCAAGATTGGGTGAAAAAATGTTTGCTGAGATTTCAGGAAACGCGTAGTTTGGGGAAAGCTTGGCAACCCCTTTCAATGAAAGAGATTTTCGATAGACTCTGCATAGGGCAACATCAATAGGAAACAAACCATAGAGATGGAACTTGGAACTACTTTATTCTTTCAACTTTAAAGAGCTAGCTAAAACCGAGTTTGATGTAGTGTTCCAATTACATGTTTCCATATAGGCGAAAAGAGAGTGAAACCTGAAAATGAAAACGGTTACTGCAAAAAAGCTGTTTAACCTAGAAGAAAGAAATTTGATGAGCCAAGTGGGATTGGTGTACTGATCATTACCTGAAAGTATCATCAAGATTGGGTGAAAAAATGTTTGCTCAGATTTCAGGAATCTCGTAGTTTTTTGGAAACTTGACAACCCCTGACAATGAAAGTGATTTTCTTCAATCTCTCCTGAGGGGTACATCAATAGGAAACAAACCATAGAGATTGGAACTACTTTATTTTGCCAAGTTTCATAGAGGTAGCACAAACCGTGTTTGATTTAGAGTTCCAACTGCATGTATACATATAGGAGAAAACAGAGTGAATCCTAAGAATGAAAACGGTTACTGTAAACGAACGGTTTAACCGAGAAGAACGAAACTTGGTGAGCCAAGTGGGATTGGTGTACTGATCATTACCTGAAACTATCATCAAGATTGGGTGAAAAATTGTTGGCTGAGATTTCAGGAAACTCATAGTTTTCTGGAAGCTTGTCAACCCCTTTCAATAAAAGTGATTTAACTGGATCTCTGCTTGGGGTTACATCAAGAGGAAACATACCATAGAAAATGAACTCGGAACTACTTTATTGTGCCAAGTTTCAAAGTGCTAGCACAAACCGTGTTTGATTTAGAGTTCCAACTACATGTATCCATATAGGAGAAAACAGAGTGAAAACTAAAATTGAAAACGGTCACAGCAAACGAACGGTTTAACCTAGAGGAACGAAATTTGGTGAGCCAAGTTGGAATGGTGTATTGATCATTAACTGAAAAATATCATCAAGATTGGGTGAAAAAATGTTTGCTGAGATTTCAGGAAACTCGTAGTTTTGAGGCAGCTTGGCAACCCCTTTCAATGAAAGTGATTTTCCTCAGTCTCTGCTTGGGGCTATATCAACAGGAAACAAACCATAGATATAGAACTTGGAACTACTTTATTGTGCATAGTTTCAAAGAGCTAACACAAACCGGGTTTGATTTAGAGTTCCAACTACATGTATCCATATAGGACAAAACGGAGTGAAACCTAAAAATGATAACGGTCACTGCAAACGGACGGTTTAATCGAGGAAAGGAATTTGTTGAGTCAGTGTGATTGGTATACTGATCATTACCTGAAAGTATCATCACGATTGGGTGAAAAAATGTTTGCTGAGATTTCAGGAAACTCGTAGTTTTGGGGAAGCTTGGCAACCCCTTTCAATGAAAGTGATTTTCGCCATTCTCTACTTAGGGCTACATCAATAGAAAAAAAACATATAGATAGAAATTGGAACTACTTTATTGTGCATAGTTTCAAAGAGCTAGTACAAACCGTGTTTGATTTAGAGTTCCAACTACATTTATCCATATAGGAGAAAACACAGTGAAACCTAAAAATGAAAACGATCACAGAAAACAAATGGTTTAATCGAGAAAAGAAATTTTGTGAGCCAAGTGGGATTGGTCTACTGACCATTACCTGAAAGTATCATCAAGATTGGGTGAAAAAATGTTTGCTGAGATTTCAGGAAACTCCTAGTTTTGGGGAAGCTTGGCAACCCATTTCAATGAAAGTGATTTTCTCCAGACTCTGCATAGGGCTACATCAATAGGAAACAAACCTTAGAGATAGAACTTGGAACTATTTTATTGTGTCAAGTTTCAAAGAGCTACCACAAAGCGTGTTTGAATTAGAGTTCCAACTATATGTATCCATATTGGAGAAAACAGAGTGAAACCTAAAAATAATAACGGTCACTGCAATGAACGGTTTAATCGAGGAAAGAATTTGGTGAGCCAAGTGGGATTGGTGTACTGATCATTACCCCAAGCTATCATCAAGATTGGGTGAAAAAATGTGTGCATAGATTTCAGGAAACTCGTAGTTTTCAGGAAGCTTGGCATCCCCTTTCAATGAAAGTGATTTTCCTCAGTCTCTACTTGGTACTGTATCAATAGGAAACAAACCATAGAGATAGAACTTGGAACTACTTTATTGTGTCAAGTTTCAAAGAGCTAGCAGAAAACGTGTTTGATTTTGAGTTCCAACTACATGTATCCATATAGGAGAAAATAGAGTGAAACCTAAAAATGATAACGGTCACTGGAAACGAACGGTTTAACCTAGAAGAACAAAATTTGTTGAGCCAAGTGGGATTGGTGTACTGATCATTACATGAAAGTATCATCAAGATTGGTCGAAAAAATGTTTGCTGAGATTTCAGGAGACTCATAGCTTTGGGCAAGCTTGGCAACCCCTTTCAATGAAAGTGATTTTCGCCAGTCACTGCATAGGGCTACATTCAATTGGAAACAAAGCATAGAGATAGAACTTGGAACTACTTCATTGTATCAAGTTTCAAAGAGCTAGCACAAACCGAGTTTGATTTAGAGTTCCAACTACATGTATCCATATAGGAGAAAACCGAGTGAAACCTAAAAATGATAACGGTCACTGCAAACGAACTGTTTAACCTAAAAGAATGAAATTTGGTGAGCCAAGTGGGATTGGTGTACTTTTCATTACCTGAAAGTATCATCAAGATTGGGTGAAACTGCATAGGGCTACATTAATAGGAAAGAAACCATAGAAATAGAACTTGGAACTACTTTATTGTGTATAGTTTCAAACAGCTAGCACAAACAGTGTTTGTTTTAGAGTTAAAAATGCATGTATCCATATAGGAGAAAACAGTCTGAAACCTAAAAATGATAACGGTCACTGGAAATGAACGGTTTAACCTAGAACGAAATTTTGTGAGCCAAGTGGGATTGGTGTACTGATCATTACCTGAAAGTCTCATCAAGATTTGGTGAAAAAATGTTTGCTGAGATATCAGGAAACTCGTAGATTTGGGTAAGCTTGGCAACCCCTTTCAATGAAAGTGATTTTCCCAATTCTGTATTTAGGGCTACATCAACATGTAACAAACCATATAGATAGAACTTGGAAGTACTTTATTGTTCATATTTCAAAGAGCTAGCAAAAAACGTTTTTGATTTAGAGTTCCAACTACATGTATCCATATAGGAGAAAACCGAGTGAAATGTAAAAATGAAAACGGTTACTGCAAAAGAACGGTTTAACCTAGAAGAACGAAATTTGGTGAGCCAAATGGGAATGGTGTACTGATCATTACCTGAAAGTATCATCAAGATTGGGTGAAAAAGTGTTTGCTGAGATTTCAGGAATCTCCTAGTTTTGGGGGAGCTTGGCAACCCTTTTCAATGAAAGTGATTTTCCTCAGTCTCTGCTTGGGGCTATATCAATAAGAAAAAGACCATAGAGATAGAACTTGGAACTACATTATTGTGCATAGTTTCAAAAAGCTATTACAAACCGTTTTTGATTTAGACTTCCAAATTTATGTATCCATATAGGAGAAAAGAGAGTGAAACCTAAAAATGAAAACCGTCACTGCAAACTAAGGGTTAAACTTAGAAGAACGAAATTTGGTGAGCAAAGTGGGATTGGTGTACTGATCATTACCTGAAAGTATCATCAAGATTGCCTGAAAAAATGTTGGTTAATATTTCAGAAAACTCGTAGTTTTGGGGAAGCTTGGCAACCACGTTCAATGAAAGTGATTTTCGCCAGTCTCTACATAGGGCTACATCAATAGGAAACAAACCTTATAGATCGAACGTGGAACTACTTTCTTGTGTCAAGTTACAAAGAGCTACATAAACTATGTTTGATTTAGAGTTCCAACTACATGTATCCATATAGGAGAAAATAGAGTGAAACCTAAAAATGATAACGGTCACTGGAAACGAACGGTTTAACCTAGAAGAACAAAATTTGGTGAGCCAAGTGGGATTGGTGTACTGGTCATTACATGAAAGTATCATCAAGATTGGTCGAAAAAATGTTTGCTGAGATTTCAGGAGACTCATAGCTTTGGGCAAGCTTGGCAACCCCTTTCAATGAAAGTGATTTTCGCCAGTCACTGCATAGGGCTACATTCAATTGGAAACAAAGCATAGAGATAGAACTTGGAACTACTTCATTGTATCAAGTTTCAAAGAGCTAGCACAAACCGAGTTTGATTTAGAGTTCCAACTGCATGTATCCCTAAAGGAAAAAAAAGAGTGAAACCTAAAACTGAAAACCATCACAGCAAAGGAACGGTTTAATCTAGAAGAACGAAATTTTGTGAGCCAAGTGGGAATGGTGTACTGATCATGACCTGAAAGTATCATCCACATTGGGTGAAAAAATATTTGCTAAGAATTTAGGAAACTCGTAGTTTTGGGGAAGCTTGGTAACCCCTTTCAATGAAAGTGATGTTCGCCATTCTCTATTTAGGGCTACATCAATAGGAAACAAACCATATAGATAGAACTTGGAAGTAGTTTCTTGGGTCAAGATTCAAAGAGCTAGCACAAACCGTGTTTGATTTAGAGTTCCAACTACATTTATCCATATAGGAGAAAACACAGTGAAACCTAAAAATGAAAACGATCACAGAAAACAAATGGTTTAATCGAGAAAAGAAATTTTGTGAGCCAAGTGGGATTGGTCTACTGACCATTACCTGAAAGTATCATCAAGATTGGGTGAAAAAATGTTTGCTGAGATTTCAGGAAACTCCTAGTTTTGGGGAAGCTTGGCAACCCATTTCAATGAAAGTGATTTTCTCCAGACTCTGCATAGGGCTACATCAATAGGAAACAAACCTTAGAGATAGAACTTGGAACTATTTTATTGTGTCAAGTTTCAAAGAGCTACCACAAAGCGTGTTTGAATTAGAGTTCCAACTATATGTATCCATATTGGAGAAAACAGAGTGAAACCTAAAAATAATAACGGTCACTGCAATGAACGGTTTAATCGAGGAAAGAATTTGGTGAGCCAAGTGGGATTGGTGTACTGATCATTACCCCAAGCTATCATCAAGATTGGGTGAAAAAATGTGTGCATAGATTTCAGGAAACTCGTAGTTTTCAGGAAGCTTGGCATCCCCTTTCAATGAAAGTGATTTTCCTCAGTCTCTACTTGGTACTGTATCAATAGGAAACAAACCATAGAGATAGAACTTGGAACTACTTTATTGTGTCAAGTTTCAAAGAGCTAGCAGAAAACGTGTTTGATTTTGAGTTCCAACTACATGTATCCATATAGGAGAAAATAGAGTGAAACCTAAAAATGATAACGGTCACTGGAAACGAACGGTTTAACCTAGAAGAACAAAATTTGTTGAGCCAAGTGGGATTGGTGTACTGATCATTACATGAAAGTATCATCAAGATTGGTCGAAAAAATGTTTGCTGAGATTTCAGGAGACTCATAGCTTTGGGCAAGCTTGGCAACCCCTTTCAATGAAAGTGATTTTCGCCAGTCACTGCATAGGGCTACATTCAATTGGAAACAAAGCATAGAGATAGAACTTGGAACTACTTCATTGTATCAAGTTTCAAAGAGCTAGCACAAACCGAGTTTGATTTAGAGTTCCAACTACATGTATCCATATAGGAGAAAACCGAGTGAAACCTAAAAATGATAACGGTCACTGCAAATGAACTGTTTAACCTAAAAGAATGAAATTTGGTGAGCCAAGTGGGATTGGTGTACTTTTCATTACCTGAAAGTATCATCAAGATTGGGTGAAACTGCATAGGGCTACATTAATAGGAAAGAAACCATAGAAATAGAACTTGGAACTACTTTATTGTGTATAGTTTCAAACAGCTAGCACAAACAGTGTTTGTTTTAGAGTTAAAAATGCATGTATCCATATAGGAGAAAACAGTCTGAAACCTAAAAATGATAACGGTCACTGGAAATGAACGGTTTAACCTAGAACGAAATTTTGTGAGCCAAGTGGGATTGGTGTACTGATCATTACCTGAAAGTCTCATCAAGATTTGGTGAAAAAATGTTTGCTGAGATATCAGGAAACTCGTAGATTTGGGTAAGCTTGGCAACCCCTTTCAATGAAAGTGATTTTCCCAATTCTGTATTTAGGGCTACATCAACATGTAACAAACCATATAGATAGAACTTGGAAGTACTTTATTGTTCATATTTCAAAGAGCTAGCAAAAAACGTTTTTGATTTAGAGTTCCAACTACATGTATCCATATAGGAGAAAACCGAGTGAAATGTAAAAATGAAAACGGTTACTGCAAAAGAACGGTTTAACCTAGAAGAACGAAATTTGGTGAGCCAAATGGGAATGGTGTACTGATCATTACCTGAAAGTATCATCAAGATTGGGTGAAAAAGTGTTTGCTGAGATTTCAGGAATCTCCTAGTTTTGGGGGAGCTTGGCAACCCTTTTCAATGAAAGTGATTTTCCTCAGTCTCTGCTTGGGGCTATATCAATAAGAAAAAGACCATAGAGATAGAACTTGGAACTACATTATTGTGCATAGTTTCAAAAAGCTATTACAAACCGTTTTTGATTTAGACTTCCAAATTTATGTATCCATATAGGAGAAAAGAGAGTGAAACCTAAAAATGAAAACCGTCACTGCAAACTAAGGGTTAAACTTAGAAGAACGAAATTTGGTGAGCAAAGTGGGATTGGTGTACTGATCATTACCTGAAAGTATCATCAAGATTGCCTGAAAAAATGTTGGTTAATATTTCAGAAAACTCGTAGTTTTGGGGAAGCTTGGCAACCACGTTCAATGAAAGTGATTTTCGCCAGTCTCTACATAGGGCTACATCAATAGGAAACAAACCTTATAGATCGAACGTGGAACTACTTTCTTGTGTCAAGTTACAAAGAGCTACATAAACTATGTTTGATTTAGAGTTCCAACTACATGTATCCATATAGGAGAAAATAGAGTGAAACCTAAAAATGATAACGGTCACTGGAAACGAACGGTTTAACCTAGAAGAACAAAATTTGGTGAGCCAAGTGGGATTGGTGTACTGGTCATTACATGAAAGTATCATCAAGATTGGTCGAAAAAATGTTTGCTGAGATTTCAGGAGACTCATAGCTTTGGGCAAGCTTGGCAACCCCTTTCAATGAAAGTGATTTTCGCCAGTCACTGCATAGGGCTACATTCAATTGGAAACAAAGCATAGAGATAGAACTTGGAACTACTTCATTGTATCAAGTTTCAAAGAGCTAGCACAAACCGAGTTTGATTTAGAGTTCCAACTGCATGTATCCCTAAAGGAAAAAAAAGAGTGAAACCTAAAACTGAAAACCATCACAGCAAAGGAACGGTTTAATCTAGAAGAACGAAATTTTGTGAGCCAAGTGGGAATGGTGTACTGATCATGACTTGAAAGTATCATCCACATTGGGTGAAAAAATATTTGCTAAGAATTTAGGAAACTCGTAGTTTTGGGGAAGCTTGGTAACCCCTTTCAATGAAAGTGATGTTCGCCATTCTCTATTTAGGGCTACATCAATAGGAAACAAACCATATAGATAGAACTTGGAAGTAGTTTCTTGGGTCAAGATTCAAAGAGCTAGCACAAACCGTGTTTGATTTAGAGTTCCAACTATATATATCCATATAGGAGAAAACAGAGTGAAACCTGAAAATGAATACGGTTACTGCAAAGGAATGGTTTAGCCTAGAATAAAGAAATTGGGTGAGCCAAATGGGAATGGTGTACTGATCAGTACCTGGTAGTATCATCAAGATTGGGTGAAAAAAAGTTAGCTGAGATTTCAGGAAACTCGTAGTTTTGAGGAAGCTTGGCAACCCCTTTCAATGAAAGTGATTTTCCTCAGTCTCTGCTTGGGGCTATATCAATAGGAAACAAACCAAAGAGATAGAACTTGGAACTACTTTATTGTGCATAGTTTCAAAGAGCTAGCAAAAACCGTGTTTGATTTAGAGTTCCAATTGCATGTAATCATATAGGAGAAAACAGACTGAAACCTAAAAATGTTAACGGTCTCTGGAAACGAACGGTTTAACCTAGAATGACGAAATTTGGTGAGCTAAGTGGGATTGGTGTACTGATCATTACCTGAAAGTATCATCAAGATTGGATGAAAAAATATTTGCTAAGAATTTAGGAAACTCGTAGTTTTGGGGAAGCTTGGTAACCCCTTTCAATGAAAGTGATGTTCGCCATTCTCTATTTAGGGCTACATCAATAGGAAACAAACCATATAGATAGAACTTGGAAGTAGTTTATTGGGTCAAGATTCGAAGAGCTAGCACAAACCGTGTTTGATTTAGAGTTCCAACTATATATATCCATATAGGAGAAAACAGAGTGAAACCTGAAAATGAAAACGGTTACTGCAAAGGAATGGTTTAGCCTAGAATAAAGAAATTGGGTGAGCCAAATGGGAATGGTGTACTGATCAGTACCTGGTAGTATCATCAAGATTGGGTGAAAAAATATTTGCTGAGATTTCAGGAAAATCATAGTTTTGAGGAAGCTTGGCAACCACTTTCTATGAAAGTGATTTTCTCCAGACTCTGCAGAGGGTTACATCAATAGGAAACAAACCATAGAGATAGAACTTGGAACTACATTATTGTGCAGAGTTTCAAATAGCTAGCAGAAACCGTGTTTGATTTAGAGTTCCAACTACATGTATCCATATAGGAGAAAACAGAGTGAAACCTAAAAATGAAAACGGTTACTGCAAACGAACGGTTTGACCTAGAAGAACGAAATTTGGTGAGCCAAAGAGGAATGGTGTACTGATCATTACCTGAAAGTATGATCAAGATTGGGTGAAAAAAACGCTTGCTGAGATTTCAGGAAACTCGTAGTTTTGGGCAAGCTTGGCAACCCCTTTCAATGAAAGTGATTTTCGCCAGACCCTGCAAAGGGCTACATCAATAGGAAACAAACCATAGAAAGAGAACTTGGAACTACTTTATTGTGCATAGTTTCAAAGAGCTATTACAAACCGTGTTTGATTTAGAGTTCCAACTACATGTATCCATATAGGAGAAAACAGAGTGAAACCTAAAAATGATAATGGTCACTGCAAATGAACGGTTTACCTAGAAGAACGAAATTTGGTGAGCCAAGTGGGATTGGAGTACTGATCATTACCTGAAACTATCAACCATATTGGGTGAATAATGTTTGCTGAGATTTCAGACAACTCGTAGTTTTGGGGAAGCTTGGCAACCCCTTTCAATGAAAGTGGTTTTCCTCAGTCTCTGCTTGGGGCTATATCAAAAGGAAACAAACCATAGACATAGAACTTGGAACTACTTTATTGTGCATAGTTTCAAAAAGCTAGCACAATCCGTGTTTCATTTAGAGTTCCAACTACATGTATCCATATAGGAGAAAACAGAGTGAAACCAAAAAATGATAACCATCACTGCAAACGAACGGTTTAACCTAGAAAAACGAAATTTGGTGAGCCAAGTGGGATTGGTGTAGTGATCATTACCTGAAAGTATCATCAAGATTGGGTGAAAAAATGTTTGCTGAGATTTCAGGAAACTCGTAGTTTGGGGAAGCTTGGCAACCCCTTTGAATGAAGGAGATTTTCGCTAGACTCTGCATAGGGCTACATAAATAGGAAACAAACCTTAGAGATAGAACTTGGAACTACTTTATTGTGTCAAGTTTCAAAGAGCTAGCACAAACTTTTTTTGATTTAGAGTTCCAAATACTTGTATCCATATAGGAGAAAACAGAGTGAAACCTAAAAATGATAAGGGTCACTGCAAACGAACGGTTGAACCAAGAAGAACGAAGTTTGGTGAGCCAAGTGGGATTGGTGTACTCATCATTACCTGAAAGTATCATCAAGATTGGGTGAAAAAATGTTTGCTAATATTTCAGGAAACTCGTAGTTTTGAGGAACCCTGGCCAACACTTTCAATGAAAGTGATTTTCACCAGTCTCTACTTAGGGCTACATCAATAGGAAACAAACCATTTAGATAGAAATTGGAACTACTTTATTGGGTCAAGATTCAAAAGCTAGCACAAACCGTGTTTGATTTAGAGTTCCAACTACATGTATCCATATAGGAGAAAACCGAATGAAACCTAAAAATGAAAACGTTTACTGCAAACGAACGGTTTATCCTAGAAGAACGCAATTTGGTGAGCCAAGTGGGATTGGTGTACTGATCATTACCTGAAAGTATCATCAAGATTGGGAGAAAAAATGTTTGCGGACATTTCAGGAAACTCGTAGATTTGGGGAAGCTTGGAAACCCCTTTCAATGAAAGTGATTATCCTCAGTCTCTGTTTGGGGCTATATCAATAAGAAACAAACTATAGAGATAGAATATAGAACTTTTTTATTGTGTATAGTTTCAAAGATGTAGCACAAACCGACTTTGGTTTAGAATTCCAACTACATGTATCCATATAGGAGAAAACAGAGTGAAACCTAAAAATGAAAACGGTCACAACAAACGAACGGTTTAACCTAAAATAAACGAAATTTGGAGAGCCAAGTGGGATTGGTGTACTGATCATTACCTGAAAGTATCATCAAGATTGGGTGAAAAAATGTTTGCTGAGATTTCAGGAAACTCGTAGTTTTGGGGAAGCTTGGAAACCCCATTCAATGAAAGTGATTTTCCTCAGTCTCTGCTTGGGGCTATATCAATAGGAACCAAACCATAGAGATAGAACTTGGAACTACTTTATTGTGTCCAGTTTCAATGAGCTAGCACAAATTGTGTTTGATTTAGAGTTCCAAATGCATGTATCATATAGGAGAAAACATAGTGAAACCAAAAAATTATAAGGGTCACTGCAAACGAACGGTTAATCCTAGAAAAACGAAATTTGGTGAGCCAAGTGGGATTTGTGTACTGATCATTACCTGATAATATCACCAAGAAATAGTGAAAAAATGTTTGCTGAGATTTCAGGAAACACGTAGTTTTGAGGAAGCTTGGCAACCCCTTTCAATGAAAGTGATTTTCCTCAGTCTCTGCTTGGGGCTATATCAATAGGAAACAAACCATAGAGATAGAACTTGGAACTATTTTATTGTGCATAGTTTCAACGAGCTAGCACAAACCGTGTTTGATTTAGAGTCCCAAATACATGTATCCATATAGGCGAAAACAGAGTGAAAACTAAAAATGAAAACGGTTACTAATAACGAACGGTTTAACCTAGAAGAACGAAATTTGGAGAGCCAAGTGGGAATGGTGTACTGATCATTACCTGAAAGTATCATCAAGATTGGGTGAAAAAATGTTTGCTGAGATTTCAGGAAACTCGTAGTTTTGGGGAAGCTTGGGAACCCCTTTCAATGAAAGGGATTTTCGATAGACTCTACATAGGACTACATCAATAGGAAACAAACCATAGAGATAGAACTTGGAACTACTTTATTGTGTCAAGTATGAAAGATCTAGCACAAACCGTGTTTGATGTAGAGTTCCACCTACATGTATCCTTATAGGAGAAAACAGAGAGAAACTTAAAAATGATAACTGTCACTGCAAACGAACTGTTTAACCTAGAAGAACGAAATTTGGTGAGCCAAGTGGAAATGGTTTACTGATCATTACCTGAAAGTATCATCAAGATTGGGTGAAAAAATGTTTGCTGAGATTTCAGGAAACTCTTAGTTTTGGGGAAGCTTGGCAACCCCTTTCAATGAAAGTGATTTTCCTCAGTCTCTGCTTGGGGTTATATCAAAAGGAAACAAACCATAGAGATAGAACTTCAAACTACTTTTTGTGTCATCTTTCAACGAGCTAGCACAAACCGTGTTTGATTTAGAGTTTCAACTACATGTATCCATATAGGATTAAACAGAGTGAAACCTAAAAATGGTAACTGTCACTGCAAACGAACGGTTTAACCTAGAAGATCCAAATTTGGTGAGCCAAGTGAGATTGGTGTACTGATCATCACCTGAAAGTATCATCAAGATTGGGTGAAAAAATGTTTGCTGAGATTTCAGGAAACTCATAGTTTTGGGGAAGCTTGGCAACCCCTTTCAATGAAAGTGATTTTCGCCTGACTCTGCATAGGGCTACATCAATATGAAACAAACCATAAAGATAGAACATGGAACTATTTTATTGTGTCAAGTTTCAAAGAGCTAGCCCAAACCATGTTTGATTTAGAGTTTCAACTGCTTGTATCCATATTGGAGAAAACAGAGTGAAACCTAAAAATTAATACACTCACTGCAAATGAACGGTTTATCCTAGAAGAACAAAATTTGGTGAGCCAAGTGGGATTGGTGTACTGATCATTACCTGGAAGTATCATCAAGATTGGGTGAAGAAATGTTTCCTGAGATTTCAGGAAACTCGTAGTTTTGGGGAAGCTTGGAAACCCCTTTCAATGAAAGTGATTATCCTCAGTCTCTGATTGGGGCTATATCAATAGGAAACAAACCACGGAGACAGAACTTGGAACTACTTTATTGTGCATAGTTTCAAAGAGCTAGGACAAACCATGTTTGATTTAGAGGTCCAACTACCTGTGTCCATATAGGAGAAAACAGAGTGAAACCTAAAACTGATAACGGTCACTGCAAACGAATGGTTTAACCTAGAAGATCCAAATTTGGTGAGCCAATTGGGAATGGTGCACTGACCACTACCTGAGTATCATCAAGATTGGGTGAAAAAATGTTTGCTGAGATTTCAAGAAACTAGTAGATTGGGGAAGCTTGGCAACCCCTTTCAATGAAAGTGATTTACCTCAGTCTCTGCTTGGCGCTATATCAATAAGACACAAACCATAGAGATAGAATATGGAACTACTTTATTGTGCATAGTTTCAAAGAGCTAGCACAAACCGTGTTTGATTTAGCGTTCCAAATACATGTATCCATATAGGAGAAAACAGAGTGAAACAAAAAAATGATAACGGTCACTGCAAACGAATGGTGTATCCTAGAAGAACGAAATTTGATGAGCCAAGTGGGATTTGTGTACTGATCATTACCTGAAAGTATCACCAAGATTGGGTGAAAAAATGTTTGCTGAGATTTCAGGAAACTCGTAGTTTTGTGGAACCTTGGCAACCCCTTTCAATATAAGTGATTTTCGCCAGACTATGCATAGGGCTACATCAATAGGAAACAAACCATAGAGATAGAACTTGGAACTAATTTATTTTGTCAAATTTCAAAGAGCTAGCACAAACCCTCTTTGATTTAGAGTTTCAAATACATGTATCCATATAGGAGAAAACACAGTGAAACCTAAAAATGAGTACGGTCACTGCAAACGAACGGTATAACCTAGAAGAATGAAATTTGGTGAGCCAAGTGAGATTGGTGTACTGATCATTACCTGAAAGTATCATCAAGATTGCGTGTAAAAATGTTTGGTGAGATTTCAGGAAACTCATAGTTTTGGGGAAGCTTGGCCACCCCTTTCAATGAAAGTGATTTTCGCCAGACTCTGCATAGGGCTACATCAATAGGAAACAAACCATAGAGATAGAACTGGGAACTATTTTAATGTGCTTATTTTCAAAGAGCTAGGACAAACCGTGTTTGATTTAGTGTTCTAAATACATGTATCCATACAGGAGAAAACACAGTGAAACCTAAAAAATGATAACGGTCACAGCAAACAAACGGTTTAACCTAGTAGAACCAAATTTGGTGAGAAAAGGGGGTGGGTGCACTGACCATTACCTGAAAGTATCATCAAGATTGGGTGAAGAAAGGTTTGCTGAGATTTCCGGAAACTCTTAGTTTTGGGGAAAATTTGCAACCCCTTTCAATGAAAGTGATTTTCCTCAGTCTCTGCTTGGGGCTATATCAAAAGGAAACAAACCATAGAGATAGAACTTGGGACTACTTTATTGTGCATAGTTTCAAAGAGCTAGCACACACCGTGTTTGATTTAGAGTTTCAACTACATGTATCCATATAGGAGAAAACACAGTGAAACCTAAAATTGAAAAGGGCCACTGCAAATGAACGGTTTAACCAAGAACAACGAAATTTGGTGAGCCAAGTGGGAATGGTTTACTGATCATTACCTGAAACTATCATCAAGATTGGGTGGAAAAAATGGTTGCTGCGATTACAGGAAACTCGTAGTTTTGGGGAAGCTTGGCAACCCCTTTCAATGAAAGTGATTTTCGCCAGACTCTGAATAGGGCTACATCAATAGGAAACAAATCATAGATATACAACTTGGAACTACTTTATTGTGCATAGTTTCAAAGATCTAGCCCAAACCGTGTTTGATTTAGAGTTCAAACAGCATGTATCCATATAGGAGAAAACAGAGTGAAACCTAAAACTGAAAACGCTCACAGGAAACGAAAGGTTTAACCTAAAAGAATGAAATTTGTGAGCCAAGTGGGAATGGTGTACTGATCATTACCTGAAAGTATCACCAAGATTGGGTAAAAAAATGTGTGCTGAGTTTTCAGGAAACTCGTAGTTTTGAGGAAGCTTGGCAACCGCTTTCAATGAAAGTGATTTCCCGAGTCTCTGCTTGGGGTATACCAATAGGAAACAAACCATAGAGATAGAACTTGGAACTACTTTATTGTGCAGAGTTTCAAAGACCTAGCACAAACCGTGTTTGATTTAGAGTTCCAACTACATGTATCCATATAGGAGAAAAGAGAGTGAAACCTAAAAATGATTATGGTCAATGCAAACGTACGGTTTAACCTAGAAGAACGAAATTTGGTGAGCCAAGTGGGAATGGTGTACTGATCATTACCAGAAAGTATCATCAAGATTGGGTGAAAAAATGTTTGCTGAGATTTCAGGAAACTCTTAGTTTTGGGGAAGCTTGGCAACCCCTTTCAATGAAAGTGGTTTTCCTCAGTCTCTGCTTGGGGCTATATCAAAAGGAAACAAACCATAGACATAGAACTTCAAACTACTTTTTGTGTCAAGTTTCAAAGAGCTAGCACAAACCGTGTTTGATTTAGAGTTTCAACTACATGTATCCATATAGGAGAAAACACAGTGAAACCTAAAAATGAATATGGTGACTGCAAACGAACGGTTTAACCTAGAAGAACGAAATTTGGTGAGCCAAGTGGAAATGGTGTACTGATCATTACCTGAAATTATCATCAATATTGGGTGAAAAAATGTTTGCTGAGATTTCAAGAAACTCATAGTTTTGGGGAAGCTTGGCAACCCCTTTCAATGAAAGTGATTTTCCCAGACTCTGAATAGGGCTACATCAATAGGAAACAAACCTTAGAGATAGAACTTGGAACTCCTTTATTGTGTCAAGTTTCAAGGAGCTGGCACAAACCATGTTTGATTTAGAGTTTCAACTACATGTATCCATATAGGAGAAAACACAGTGAAACCTAAAAATGTTAACGGTCACTACAAACGATCGGTTTAACTTAGAAGATCCAAATTTGGTGAGCCAAGTGAGATTGGTGTACTGATCATTACCTGAAAGTATCACCAAGATTGGGTAAAATGATGTTTGCTGAGATTTCAGGAAACTCGTAGTTTTGGGGAACCTTGGCAACCCATTTCAAGGAAAGAGATTTTCCTCAGTCTCTCCTTGGGGCTATATCAATAGGAAAGAAACCATATAGATAGAACTTGGAACTATTTTATTGTGCATAGTTTCTACAAGCTAGCAAAAACCGTGTTTGATTTAGAATTCCAACTACATGTATCCATATAGAATTAAACAGAGTGAAACCTAAAAATGATAACTGTCACTGCAAACGAAGGGTTTAACATAGAAGAACGAAATTTGGTGAGCCAAGTGGGATCGGTGTACTGATCATTAGCTGAAAGTATCATCAAGATTGGGTGAAAAAATGTTTGCTGAGATATAATGAAACTCGTAGTTTTGGGGAAGCTTTGCAAACCCTTTCAATAAAGTGATTTTCGCCAGACTCTGCATAGGGCTACATCAATAAGAAACAAACAATATAGATAGAACTTGGAACTACATTATTGGGTCAAGTATCAAAGAGCTAGCACAAACCGTGTTTGATTTAGAGTTCCAAATACATAACCCTACCCTAAACCTATCACTAACCCTAACCCTAACCCTATCCCCAACCCTAAACCTAACCCTAAACCTAATACTATCCCTAACCCTAACACTAGGACGAAAACTAACCCTAACCCTAACCCTAAGCCTAAATCTAACCCTAACCCGAAACCTAAACCTAACTGTAAACCTAACACTAATCCTAACCCTAACCCTAAACCGAACCCTAACAATAACACTAAACCTAATTCTAATCCTAATCCTAACCCTAACCCTAACCCTAACCCTAACCCTAACCGAACCTGAACACTAACACTAACCCTAATCATATCCAGAACCCTAAACCTAAACCTAACCCGAACCCTAACCCTAACCCGAACCCGAACCCAAAACCTAAACCTAACCCTAACCGTAACACTAATCCTAACCCTAACCCTAACCCGAATCCTAAACATAACATTAACCCTAACCCTCACCCGAACCCGAACACTAACCCTAACTCTAACCCTCATCCTAACCCTAATCCTAACCCTAATCCTAACACTTACAAGAACCCGAACCCGAACCAGAAACCTAACCCTAACCAGAACCCTAACCCTACCCTAACCCTACACCTAAACCTAACCCGAACCCGAACCCGAACCCTAACACTAACCATAATCCTAACACTAACCTAAAACGAACCCACAACCTAAACTTTATGCTAACCCTAATGCTAACCCTAAACCTAACCCTCACCCGAACCCGAACCCTAACCCTAAACCTAACCCTAACGCTAACCCTCATCCTAACACTAATCCTAACTCTAATCCTAACACTTACGCGAAGGCGAACCCAAACCAGAACCCTAAACCTAACCCTATCCCTAACCCTACCCCTAACCCTACACCTAACACTAAACCTAACCCGAACCCTAACCCTAACCCTAACCCTATACCGAACCCGAAACCTAACCCTAACCCTAAACCGAACTCTAAACCTAACCCTAACACTAACACTAACCCTAACCCGAATCCTTACACGAACCCGAACCCTAACCCTAACCCTAACCCTAACCGTAAACCTAACCCTAACCCTAACCATAAACCTATCCTGAAACCTAACCCGAACCCTAAACCTAACCCTAACCCGAACCCTAAACTTAACCCTAAACCTAATCCTAACACTAACCCTATCCCTAACCCTAATCCTAACCATAAGCGTAACCGTAACCCGAACCCTAAACCTAACCCTAACACTTACCCTAACCAGAATCCGAAATCTAACCCTAACCCTAACCCTAACCCTCACCCTGAGCCTAATCCTAAGCCTAATCTTATCCCTTACCCGAACCCGAACCCGAACCCAAACCCGAACCCGAACCCTAAAACTAACCCTTACTCTAAACCTAACCAAAACCCGAACCCTAACCCGAACCCTAACACTAACCCTTACTCTAACCCTAACCATAACCAGAACCCTAACCCGAACCCTAACACTAACCCTAACCCTACACCTAACCCGAACATGAACCCGAACCCGAACTTAACCCTAAAACTAACCCGAAGCCTAAAACTAACCCTAACACTACCCCGAACCCTAAACCTAAGCCTAACCCTAACACTAACCCTAACCCTAACCCGAACCCGAAACCTAAACCTAACCCTAAACCAAACCCTAACTCTATCCCGAACCCGAACCCTAACCCTAACCATAACCATAACCATAATCCTAACCCTAATCCGAAACCTCACCCGAACCCGAACCCGAACATGAACCCTAACCTTAACCCTTACCCTAAACCTAACCGTAACCCTAACCCTAACCCTAACACTAACACTAACCCTAACCCTAACCTTAATCCTAACACTAACCCGAAGCCTAAAAATAACCCTAACACTACACCTAACCCTAACCGTAACCCGAACCCGAATCCAAACCCTAACCCTAAACCTAACCCTAACCCTAAACTGAACCCGAACCCGAACCCGAACTCTAACCCTAAAAATAACCCTAATGGTAACCCGAACCCGAACACTAAATCAAACGCTAAACCTAAACCTAAACCTAAACCTAACCCTAACCCTAACCTTAACCCTAACCTGAAACCAAACACTAACCCTAACCATAACCCTAACCCTAACACTAATCCTAACACTAAACCTAACCTGAACCCTAACCCTAACCCTAACCCTAACCCGAACCCAAACCCTAACCTTAACCCAAACCCTCACCCAAACCCTAATCCTAACCCTAATCCTAAAACTTACCCGAACCCGAACATGAACCAGAACCCTAACCCTAACCCGAACCCTAATGCTAACCCTAACCCTAATCCTAAACCTAACCCGAAACCGAACCCACACCCTAAACTTTATGCTAACCATAAACCTATCACTAAACCTAACCCTAATTTTAACTCTAACCCTAACCCTAACCCTAACCCTAACGCTAATCCTAAACCTAATCCTAACCCTCACCCTAACCAGAAACCAAACCCGAACCCTTACCCTAACCCTAACCCTAAACCGAACCCGAACCGTAACCCTAACCCTAACCCTAACCCTAACCCTAACCCTAACCCTAATCCTACCCCTAATCCTAACGCTACGCGATCCCGAAACGAAACCCCAACCCTAAACCTAACCCTTACCCTAAACCTAACCCTAACCCGAACCCTAAACCTAACCCTAACCCTAAACCTAACATGAACCTGAACCCTACCCCGAACCCGAACCCTAACCCTAACCCTAACACTAACCCTAAACCTACCCCTAACCCTAACCCTAAACCTATCCCGAAATCTGACCCTAACACTAACCCTAACCCTAACCTGAACGCTAAAACTAACCCCAAACCTAATCCTAACCCTAACCCTAATGATAACCCTAACGGTAACCTGAACCTGAACACTAAATCTAACGCTAAACCCAACCCTTACCCTAAACCTAACCCTAACCCTAACCCTAACCGTAACCCTAACCTGAAACCAAACACTAACCCTAACCCTAACCCTAACCCTAACACTAATCCTAACACTAAACCTAACCTGAACCCTAACCCTAACCCTAACCCTAACCCGAACCCAAACCCTAACCTTAACCCAAACCCTCACCCAAACCCTAACCCTAACCCTAACACTAATCCTAACACTAAACCTAACCTGAACCCTAACCCTAACCCTAACCCTAACCCGAACCCAAACCCTAACCTTAACCCAAACCCTCACCCAAACCCTAATCCTAACCCTAATCCTAAAACTTACCCGAACCCGAACATGAACCAGAAACCTAACCCTAACCCGAACCCTAATGCTAACCCTAACCCTAATCCTAAACCTAACCCGAAACCGAACCCACACCCTAAACTTTACGCTAACCATAAACCTATCACTAAACCTAACCCTAATTTTAACTCTAACCCTAACCCTAACCCTAACCCTAATCCTAAACCTAATCCTAACCCTCACCCTAACCAGAACCCGAACCCGAACCCTAACCCTAACCCTAACCCTAAACCGAACCCGAACCATAACCCTAACCCTAACCCTAACCCTAACCCTAATCCTACCCCTAATCCTAACGCTACGTGATCCCGAAACCGAACCCCAAACCTAAACCTAACCCTTACCCTAAAACTAACCCTAACCCGAACCCTAAACCTAACCCTAACCCTAATCCTAACATGAATCTGAACCCGAACCCGAACCCGAACCCTAACCCTAACCCTAACACTAACCCTAAACCTACCCCTAACCCTAACCCTAAACCTATCCCGAAACCTAACCCTAACACTAACCCTAACCCTAACCTGAACGCTAAAACTAACCCCAAACCTAATCTTAACCCTAACCCTAATAATAACCCTAACGGTAACGTGAACCTGAACACTAAATCTAACGCTAAACCTAACCTTTACCCTAAACCTAACCCTAAACCTAACCCTAACCCAAACCATAACCGTAACCCGAACCCAAACCCTAACCCTAACACTAACCCTAACACTAATCCTAACACTAAACCGAACCTGAACCCTAACCATAACCCTAACCCAAAACCGAACCCACACCCTAAACTTTACGCTAACCCTAACCTAACACAAAACTTAACCCTAAATTTAACTCTAACCCTAACCCTAACCCTAACCCTAACACTCACTCTCAAACGAACCCAAACACGAACACGAACCCTAACTCTAAACCTTACCCTAACCCTAACCCGAACCCGAACCCTAAACCTAACCCTAACCCTAAACCAAACCCAAACCCGAAACCTAACCCTAACCCTAACCCTAAACCAACCCCTAATCCTAACCCTACCCGATCCCAAAACCTAACCCCAACCCTAAACATAATCCTTACCCTAACCCTAAACCTATCCCGAACCCTAAACCTAATCCTAACCCTAACCCTAACCTGAACCCTAACCCTAACCCGAACCCGAACCCTAACCCTAACCCTAACCCTAACCCTAACCCTAACCCTAAACCTATCCCGAAACCTAACACTAACACTAACCAAAACCCTAACCCGAAACCTAAAACTAACCCTAACCCTAATCCTAACCCTAACCCTAACCCTATCCCGAACCCTAATCATAACCCTAAGCGTTACCCTAACCCGAACCCGAACCCGAACCCTAACCCTATCACTAACCCTAACCCTAAACCTAAACCTAACCCGAACCTTAACAATACCCATAAACCTAATCCTAAACCTAACCCTAACCCTAACCCGAACCATAACCCTAACCTTAAAGATAACCCTAACCTGAACACAAACCCTAACCCTAATCCAAAGGGAACCTTAACCCTAAAGCTAACGCTAAACCTAACACTAACCCGAACCTGAACCCTATACTTAACCCTAACCCGAACCCAAACCCGAACCCGAACCCGAAACATAACACTAAACCTAAATCGAACCCTAACACTAACCCTAACCCTAACCCTAACATTAACCCTAACCCTAAACCTGACAATAACCCTAACCCGAACTGAAACCTAACCCTAATCCTAACACTAATCCAAACCCTAAACCGAACCCTAACCCTAACCCTAAGCCGAACCCTAACACTAAACCTAACCATAACCCTAACCTGAACACTAACCCTAACCCTAAATCTAACCTTAACCCTAACCCGAAACAAAACCTAACCCTAATCCTAACCCTAATCCTAAAACTAATCCTAATCCTAAACCTAACCCGAACACGAACCCTAACCCTAACCCTAACGATAATCCTAATCCTAATCCTAATCCTAAACCTAACCCTAACCCGAACCCGAAACCGAACCCTAACCCTAACCGTTACGTGAACCCTAAAACTAACACGAACCCTAACCCTAACCCTAATCCTAAACCTAACACTAACACTAACCAAAACCCGTACCCGAACCCGAACCCGAATCCTAACGCCAAACTTCAGCCTAAACCAAAAGCTAACCCTAATCCTAACCCAAACCCTATCCCGAACCCTAACACTAACACTAACCCTAACCCTAACCCTAACCCTGAATCTAACCCTAACCCTAAACCTAACCCGAACCTGAACCCTAACCCTAACCCTAACCCTAACGCTAATCCTAATCCTAATCCTATACCTAACACGAACCCGAACCCGAAACTGAACCGTAACACTAACCCTAACCCTAATCCTATTCCGAACCCTAACTCTAACCCTAAACCTAACCCTAAACCTAACCCTAACCCAAACTCGAACCCGAACCCGAATCCTAACCCTAACCCTAACCCTAAACCAAAACCTAACCCTAACCTAACCCTAACCCTATCCGGAACCCTAACACTAACACTAACCCTAACCCTTACCCGAACCTTAACACTAACCATAACCCTAACCCTAACCCGAACCCGAAACCGAACCCTAACCCTAATTCGAACCCGAATCCGAACCCGAACCCTAATCCTAACCTTAAACCTAACCCTTACCCGACCACTGACTCTAACACTAAGCCTAACCCTAACCCTCACCCAAACCCTAATCCTAACCCTAACCCGAAACTGAACGCAGGCCCTAAATTTTACGCTAAACCTAAACCTAATACTAAACCTAAACCTAACTTTAACTCTAACTCTAACCCTAACCCTAACCCTATCCCTAACGCTCACTCTCACCCGAACCCGAAACCTTACCCAACCCTAGCACTAACCGTAAACCTAAACCTAAACCTAACCCTACCCCAAACCCGAATCCGAACTCGCACCCTAACCCTAACCCTTACGCTAACTCTAACCCTAACCCGAACCGTAACCCTAACCATAACACTAACCCTAACCCGAAACCTAACCCAAAACCGAACCCGAACCCTAACACTAACCCTAATCCTAAACCTAATCCTAACCCTAACCTGAACCCGAAACCCAACTCGCACCCTAACCCTAATCCTTACCCTAACCCTAACCCGAACACGAACCCTAACCCTAACCCTAACACTAACCCTATCCCTAAACCTAACCCTAAACCGAACACGAACCCTAACCCTAACCCTAACCCCAACCCTAACCCTAATCCTACCCCTAATCCTAACCCTACCGGATCCCGAAACCGAACCACAACCCTAAACCTAACCCTTACCCTAAACCTAATCCTAACCCGAACCCTAAACCTAACCCTAACCCTAATCCTAACCCGAACCCGAACCCTAACCCTAACCCTAACACTAACCCTAAACCTAACCCTAACCCTAACCCTAAACCTATCCCGAAACCTAACCCTAACTCTAACCCTAACCCTAACCCAAACCCTAAAACTAACCCTAAACCTAATCCTAACCCTAACCCTAACCCTATCCCAAACCCTAATTACTAACCCTAAGCGTAACCATAACCCGAACCCTAACCCTAACCCTAACCTTAACCCTAACCCTAAACCAAACCCTACCCCAAAACTGAATCTGAACCCGAACCCGAACTCTAACCCTAATAATAACCATAACGGTAACCTGAAAGCGAACACTAAATCTAACGCTAGACCTAAACGTAACCCTAAACCTAACCCTAACCCTAACTCTAACCCTAACCCTAAACCGAACCCAAACCCTAACCCTAACCCTAACACTAATCCTAACACTAAACCTAACCTGAACCCTAACCATAACCCTAACCCGAACCCGAAACCGCACCCTAACCCTAACCCTAACCCTCACCGAAACCCTAATCCTAACCCTAACCCGAAACCAAACCCACACCCTAAATTTTACGCTAAACTTAAACCTAACACTAAACCTAAACCTAACTTTAACTCTAACCCTAACCCTAACCCTAACCCTATCCCTAACCCTCACGCTCACCCGAACCCGAACCCTTACCCGAACCCTAGCACTAACCTTAAACCTAAACATAATTCTAACCCTAACCCAAACCCGAATCCGAACTCGCACGGTAACCCTAACCCTTACGCTAACTCTAACCCTAACCCGAACTGTAACCCTAACCATAACACTAACCCTAACCCGAAACCTATCCCGAAACTGAACCCGAACTCTAACACTAACCCTAATCCTAAACCTAATCCTAACCCTAACCCGAACCAGAACCCCAACTCGCACCCTAACAATAATTCTTACCCTAACCCTAACCCTAACCTGAACCCGAAACCTAACCCTAACACTAACCATATCCCTAAACCTAACCCTAAACCGAACCCGAACATTAACCTTAACCCTAACCCCAACCCTAACCCTAATCCTACCCCTAATCCTAACCCTACCGGATCCCAAAACCTAACCACAACCCTAAACTTAACACTTACCCTAAACCTAACCCTAACCCGAAACCTAAACCTAACCCTAACCCTAATCCTAACCTGAACCCGAACCCTAACACGAACCCAAACCCTAACCCTAACCCTAACACTAACCCTAAACCTAACCCTAACCCTAACCCTAAACCTATCCCGAAACCTAACACTAACACTAACCCTAACCCTAACCCAAACCCTAAAACTAACCATAACCCTAATCCTAACCCTAACCCTAACCCTATCCCGAAACCTAATAATAACCCTAAGCGTAACCCTAACCCGAACCCGAAACCGAACCCTAACCATAACCCTAACCCTAACCCTAAACCTCACACTAACACTAACCCGAACCGAAACCTAACCCTAATCCTAACACTAAGCCAAACCATAACCCGAACCCTAACCCTAAACTTAACCCTAACCCGAACCCGAACCTGAAACCGAGCCGTAACCCTAACCCTAAGCCGAACCCTAACACTTAACCTAACCATAACCCTAACCTTAACACTAAACCTAACACTAAACCTAACCCTAACACTAACCCGAACCGAAACCTAAACCTAATCCTAACCCTAACCTTAATCCTAATCCTAATCCTAATCCTGAACCTAACCCGAACCCGAACCCGATACCGAACCCTAAACCTAACCGTTACGCGAACCCTAAAACTAACCCGAACCCTAACCCTAACCCTAACCCTAAACTTAACCCTAACACTAACCCTCACCCTTACCCGTACCTGAAACCAAACCCGAATCCTAACGCTAAACTTAACCCTAAACCAAAAGCTAAACCTAATCCTAACCCAAACCCTATCCCGAACCCTAACTATAACATTAACCCTAACCCTAAACCTAACCCTAACCCCAAATATAACCTTAACCCTAAACCTAAC